>NC_047113.1:107635782-107665011 GCF_902500255.1 Thalassophryne amazonica
GAGAAAAAAAAAAAAACCCAACTTTCCTTATTCAAATTCATTCCAGTAGTATTCTGCTCTTACTAGGATGCAGCAGTTTTCTAGTTTGTCAGATAGTTCTGGAGAAAATAACTGAAGAAATTAACACAATGAAAATATGGTTTGACCGAAACAAACTGTCATTAAATAAGACAGTGATGAAGTGGAGGTGGAAGAGTCACTAGGTGTTCACAGGAAACACTTATTTATGTATGTATTTATTTATTTATGTATGTATTTATTTATTTATGTATTTATTTATTTATGTATGTATTTATTTATGTATGTATTTATTTATGTATGTATGTATTTATTTATTTATGTATGTATTTATTTATTTATGTATGTATTTATTTATGTATGTATGTATGTATTTATTTATGTATGTATTTATTTATGTATGTATGTATTTATTTATTTATGTATGTATTTATTTATTTATGTATTTATTTATTTATGTATGTATTTATTTATGTATGTATGTATTTATTTATGTATGTATTTATTTATTTATGTATTTATTTATGTATGTATGTATTTATTTATGTATGTATTTATTTATGTATGTATGTATTTATTTATGTATGTATTTATTTATGTATGTATGTATTTATTTATTTATGTATGTATTTATTTATGTATGTATTTATTTATTTATGTATGTATTTATTTATGTATGTATTTATTTATGTATGTATTGTTAGTTGCCTTTATATTTTCTGTTGTGTTTCTATTGAGGTTCTTTTTGCCTCTTTCTCTAAAATTGTATATAATAATCATTAGATTATTGATATATAAACAAAAATAAATTTAAGAAATATTACAATTTGAAAACAAATGCACCCGAACGTGATGACAGCTGCAACTGCTTCATGCTAAGTTTTAACATTGAAAACGCCATAGACATGCTAACGCGTTAGCGTCGCTCCCGTTTTTAAGTTATAAAATACATCTATCAACTGTTTCAGAAGACCATAACAGGTCAGTTTAACGTAGAAAAGGTAAATAATACTCACAGAAGTATGCTCTTTAGGATTTTAGCGGGGGAAAATTAAGCGAAAGAAAGAAAGAATAAACGAAGCAAAAGGTCGAAGCATTGCTTCAATCTGCGAACCACTGCTTCGATTGGTTCACGGTTCACAGCAAAGCCGCGCTGCAGAAAAGTTGATTACAGGCGCACATGATGTGAAATATATATATATAAACATTAAACTGAAGCCAAGAGTAACGAGGCTGTTTGTTTTAAAAATGTAAGGAATAGAAAGTACAGATACTTGTGTGAAAATGTAATGAGTAGAAGTCAGAAGTAGGCAGAAAAATAAGTAATGGAGTAAAGTATAGATACCTAAAAAGTGTACTTAAGTACAGTAACGAAGTATTTGTACTTCGTTACTTGACACCTCTGCATAATCTATCCGATGAATGATATAAACAGAAGTCAGGGATGAACATTAGCAAAAACTTAACAAGTTTTATGAACAGTAATTTATATGACATTTGGAAGGAGCTTAAGATCAATCATTCATCAGATCCATGTAAATTAGGCCATTTCTCCCACCTTCTTACATAGAGATCTGGTTGTAGTCTAAGCATACATGTTAGTCTTTCCATCTTGCGAGTTTCTTCAAGTTTTCTCAGCCAATCTTCCAACGTTGGTGGATCTGGGTGAAGCCATTTTTGGGTAATCATTGTTTTGGCAGCAGCTCCCATCATTCTAATTAGATATCTGTCATTTTTTGTAATTTCCTCTGGGAGGTCTCCTAATAATAATGTCGACATGGGTTGCAACAGTTCTAAATCCATAATCCGTTCAATTTCTAGTATGACACTGTTCCAAAATCCAGCAATTTTTGAGCAGGACCAAAAAATGTGGGTGTGGTTGGCCTCCATGTCCCCACAGTCTCTCCAACACTTAACAGCTCCCGAATTTCTCCTTTGTTGTTTTGGGGTTATGAAAAATCGGACCAAACATTTCCAACAAAATTCCCTCCAATAAGAAGAACAAGAGGTAGACATTGCTGATTTACACATATTTTCCCATTGTTCATCTGAAATATTCTTATCTAGTTCTTTCTCCCATCTTCTTTTAATATAATCTGTTGATTTACGGCTGCCATTCAATAGACCTTGGTAGAGTTTAGAAATGATCGATTTGCATTGATTGTGGTATGTCTGTGTAGCCAAACGCGTTATCTTATTATATTCTGTTATCTTCACCACTTTTGTAAGTAAGTATTGACGTAGCTGTAAGTACCTAAAAAAATCTCTGTTTTCTATATTAAATTTCTGTTGTAAATTTTGGAAACTCGGCATGGCATTCTTATTTAATAATTTACAGTATGCAGTTATACCTTTATAAGACCAGTTTTTAAATGTTGAGTCCATTTGGTTAGGTATGAGCTCTGAGTTGAATGCAGCCCATCTTAAAACTCTTATCTGATCCCACATTTTTAATTTTTTCACCACCCGAACCAAATCGATAATGTAAAAGAAACCAGCGGACTTAAATCTTTTTGACATGCCTCCGCCAATTTATAATCGCCAATCAAAGCTTGTATTGGAATATCTCCATTTTTCCTTTCTATTTATTTCCATCTAGCCTCATTTGTGTCATCACACCACAGTATAACTGCCCTAAGTTGGGCCGCAAGATAATAGTCGTGTAGGCTAGGAAGAGAAAGTCCTCCTTTTTCTTTTTTGATCTTCAGTGTACAGTATTTTAACTCTAGGTCTGTGACCTTTCCAAATAAATCTGGATATTTGTTTATCCCACTCATGAAACTGCGATTGAGGAATTTTAACAGGTAATGACATAAATAAATATAATAACCTGGGCAGTATCGAGATCTTTATCACCTCTGTTCTTGCTCTAAGATCTAATATATATGTTGTCCATTGTGTGAGGTCTTCCTTAATCTTCCTATTTACATCGTCATAGTTTTTCCTATATAAATCTCCTAAATTGTGAGTAAGCCATACTCCCAAGTATCTAATTGCTTTCTTAGACCAGTCTACTGTGATTCTATTTTTATTCTCTTTTGAAGGTGTATAGTTAAAAGTCATAATTTGGGTTTTACCTATATTTAGTTTATATCCTGAGTAACTACTAAATGTGTCTAATAATTGTGGTGGAGGGTGGACTTTTTTCTGGTTCCGGAGCACAGCGGTGTTCTGCTGTATCTGTTAGCTGTTTGAACTGAGCTGTTTGAGTTCTTTGAATTAACAGTCTTTTTCAAGACTTTTTTACTTTTTTTACTTTTTCACCGTGCTCCAACGCCTAAAGAAGACCTCTAACGGTCGAAGCATCGCGACGGAGCTCTTTTATCAGCTAACCTTCATCAGCGTTGGCAAGCTAACTAGCTTGCTAACGCTTTCGTTTTTATTTTTATTTTATTTTTTAGCACTGTTGTCGTGCTGCTCCACAGCTTGCCTAGTGGATTTTTATTTTATTTTAGCACTGTTGTCGTGTGTTACCTGTGCTGTTCCACAGCCTGTTCAGTGGATTTTTATTTTATTTTAGCACTGTTGTCGTGCGTTACCTGTGCTGCTCCACAGCCTGTCTAGTGGATTTTTATTTAGCGCTGTTGTCGTGCGTTGCCTGTGCTGCTCCACAGCCTGTCTAGTGGATTTTTATTTTGTTTTAGCACTGTTGTCGTGCGTTACCTGTGCTGCTCCACAGCCTGTCCAGTGGATTTTATTTAGCGCTGTTGTCGTGCGTTGCCTGTGCTGCTCCACAGCCTGTCCAGTGGATTTTTATTTTTATTTTATTTTATTTTTTAGCACTGTTGTTGTGCGTTACCTGTGCTGCTCCACAGCCTGTTCAGTGGATTTTTATTTTATTTTAGCACTGTTGTCGTGTGTTACCTGTGCTGCTCCACAGCCTGTCTAGTGGATTTTTATTTAGCGCTGTTGTCGTGCGTTGCCTGTGCTGCTCCACAGCCTGTCTAGTGGATTTTTATTTTGTTTTAGCACTGTTGTCGTGCGTTACCTGTGCTGCTCCACAGCCTGTCCAGTGGATTTTTATTTAGCGCTGTTGTCGTGCGTTGCCTGTGCTGCTCCACAGCCTGTCCAGTGGATTTTTATTTTTATTTTATTTTATTTTTTAGCACTGTTGTTGTGCGTTACCTGTGCTGCTCCACAGCCTGTCTAGTGTCGGATTCCCTGTTTGGGAATCCGCTAGCTTAGCGTAGCTACTAGCTCTTAGCCGTTTTAGCATGGCGGCTTCTCCTGTCTCTCCCGTACTTTTCTGCTCTGGGTGTGAAATGTTTAGTTATTCCTCGGCCTCTTTTAGCAGTAACGGTACATGTAATAAGTGCAGCTTATTCGTAGCTTTGGAGGCCAGGCTGGGCGAATTGGAGGCTCGGCTCCGCACCGTGGAAAATTCTACAGCTAGCCAGGCCCCTGTAGTCGGTGCGGACCAAGGTAGCTTAGCCGCCGTTAGTTCCCCCCTGGCAGACCCCGTGCAGTCGGGAAGGCAGGCTGACTGGGTGACTGTGAGGAGGAAGCGTAGCCCTAAACAGAAGCCCCGTGTACACCGTCAACCCGTTCACATCTCTAACCGTTTTTCCCCACTCGACGATACACTCGCCGAGGATCAAACTCTGGTTATTGGCGACTCTGTTTTGAGAAATGTGAAGTTAGCGACACCAGCAACCATTGTCAATTGTCTTCCGGGGGCCAGAGCAGGCGACATCGAAGGACATTTGAAATTGCTGGCTAAGGCTAAGCGTAAATTTGGTAAGATTGTAATTCACGTCGGCAGTAATGACACTCGGTTACGCCAATCGGAGGTCACTAAAATTAACATTGAATCGGTGTGTAACTTTGCAAAAACAATGTCGGACTCTGTTGTTTTCTCTGGGCCCCTCCCCAATCAGACCGGGAGTGACATGTTTAGCCGCATGTTCTCCTTGAATTGCTGGCTGTCTGAGTGGTGTCCAAAAAATGAGGTGGGCTTCATTGATAATTGGCAAAGCTTCTGGGGAAAACCTGGTCTTGTTAGGAGAGACGGCATCCATCCCACTTTAGAGGGAGCAGCTCTCATTTCTAGAAATCTGGCCAATTTTTTGGGATCCTCCAAACTGTGACTGTCCAGCGTTGGGACCAGGAGGCAGAGCTGTGGTCTTATACACCTCTCTGCAGCTTCTCTCCCCCTGCCATCCCCCTATTACCCCATCCCCGTAGAGACGGTGCCTGCTCCCAGACCACCAATAACTAGCAAAAATCTATTTAAGCATAAAAATTCAAAAAGAAAAAATAATATAGCACCTTCAACTGCACCACAGACTAAAACAGTTAAATGTGGTCTATTAAACATTAGGTCTCTCTCTTCTAAGTCCCTGTTGGTAAATGATATAATAATTGATCAACGTATTGATTTATTCTGCCTAACAGAAACTTGGTTACAGCAGGATGAATATGTTAGTTTAAATGAGTCAACACCCCCGAGTCACACTAACTGTCAGAACGCTCGTAGCACGGGCCGTGGCGGAGGATTAGCAGCAATCTTCCATTCCAGCTTATTAATTAATCAAAAACCTAGACAGAGCTTTAATTCATTTGAAAGCTTGTCTCTTAGTCTTGTCCATCCAAATTGGAAGTCCCAAAAACCAGTTTTATTTGTTATTATCTATCGTCCACCTGGTCGTTACTGTGAGTTTCTCTGTGAATTTTCAGACCTTTTGTCTGACTTAGTGCTTAGCTCAGATAAGATAATTATAGTGGGCGATTTTAACATCCACACAGATGCTGAGAATGACAGCCTCAACACTGCATTTAATTATTAGACTCTATCGGCTTTGCTCAAAAAGTAAATGAGTCCACCCACCACTTTAATCATATTTTAGATCTTGTTCTGACTTATGGTATGGAAATAGAAGACTTAACAGTATTCCCTGAAAACTCCCTTTTGTCTGATCATTTTTTAATAACATTTACATTTACCCTGATGGACTACCCAGCAGTGGGGAATAAGTTTCATTACACTAGAAGTCTTTCAGAAAGCGCTGTAACTAGGTTTAAGGATATGATTCCTTCTTTATGTTCTCTAATGTCATATACCAACACAGAGCAGAGTAGCTACCTAAACTCTGTAAGGGAGTTAGAGTATCTTGTCAATAGTTTTACATCCTCATTGAAGACAACTTTGGATGCTGTAGCTCCTCTGAAAAAGAGAGCTTTAAATCAGAAGTGTCTGACTCCGTGGTATAACTCACAAACTCGTAGCTTAAAGCAGATAACCCGTAAGTTGGAGAGGAAATGGCGTTTCACTAATTTAGAAGATCTTCACTTAGCCTGGAAAAAGAGTTTGTTGCTCTATAAGAAAGCCCTTCGTGAAGCTAGGACATCTTTCTACTCATCACTAATTGAAGAAAATAAGAACCCCAGGTTTCTTTTCAGCACTGTAGCCAGGCTGACAAAGAGTCAGAGCTCTATTGAGCTGAGTATTCCATTAACTTTAACTAGTAATGACTTCATGACTTTCTTTGCTAACAAAATTTTGACTATTAGAGAAAAAATTACTCATAACCATCCCAAAGATGTATCGTTATCTTTGGCTGCTTTCAGTGATGCCGGTATTTGGTTAGACTCTTTCTCTCCGATTGTTCTGTCTGAGTTATTTTCATTAGTTACTTCATCCAAACCATCAACATGCTTATTAGACCCCATTCCTACCAGGCTGCTCAAGGAAGCCCTACCATTATTTAATGCTTCGATCTTAAATATGATCAATCTATCTTTGTTAGTTGGTTATGTACCACAGGCTTTTAAGGTGGCAGTAATTAAACCATTACTTAAAAAGCCATCACTTGACCCAGCTATCTTAGCTAATTATAGGCCAATCTCCAACCTTCCTTTTCTCTCAAAGATTCTTGAGAGGGTAGTTGTAAAACAGCTAACTGATCACCTGCAGAGGAATGGTCTATTTGAAGTGTTTCAGTCAGGTTTTAGAATTCATCATAGTACAGAAACAGCATTAGTGAAGGTTACAAATGATCTTCTTATGGCTTCGGACAGTGGACTTATCTCTGTGCTTGTTCTGTTGGACCTCAGTGCTGCTTTTGATACTGTTGACCATAAAATTTTATTACAGAGATTAGAGCATGTCATAGGTATTAAAGGCATTGCGCTGCGGTGGTTTGAATCATATTTGTCTAATAGATTACAGTTTGTTCATGTAAATGGGGAATCTTCTTCACAGACTAAAGTTAATTATGGAGTTCCACAAGGTTCTGTGCTAGGACCAATTTTATTCACTTTATACATGCTTCCCTTGGGCAGTATTATTAGACGGTATTGCTTAAATTTTCATTGTTACGCAGATGATACCCAGCTTTATCTATCCATGAAGCCAGAGGATACGCACCAATTAGCTAAACTGCAGGATTGTGTTACAGACATAAAGACATGGATGACCTCTAATTTCCTGCTTTTAAACTCAGATAAAACTGAAGTTATTGTACTTGGCCCCACAAATCTTAGAAGCATGGTGTCTAACCAGATCGTTACTGTGGATGGCATTTCCCTGATCTCTAGTAATACTGTGAGAAATCTTGGAGTTATTTTTGATCAGGATATGTCATTCAAAGCGCATATTAAACAAATATGTAGGACTGCCTTTTTGCATTTACGCAATATCTCTAAAATCAGAAAGGTCTTGTCTCAGAGTGATGCTGAAAAACTAATTCATGCATTTGTTTCCTCTAGGCTGGACTATTGTAATTCATTATTATCAGGTTGTCCTAAAAGTTCCCTAAAAAGCCTTCAGTTGGTTCAGAATGCTGCAGCTAGAGTACTGACGGGGACTAGCAGGAGAGAGCATATCTCACCCGTGTTGGCCTCCCTTCATTGGCTTCCTGTTAATGCTAGAATAGAATTTAAAATTCTTCTTCTTACTTATAAGGTTTTGAATAATCAGGTCCCATCTTATCTTAGGGACCTCATAGTACCATATTACCCCATTAGAGCGCTTCGCTCTCAGACTGCGGGCTTACTTGTAGTTCCTAGGGTTTGTAAGAGTAGAATGGGAGGCAGAGCCTTCAGCTTTCAGGCTCCTCTCCTGTGGAACCAGCTCCCAATTCAGATCAGGGAGACAGATACCCTCTCTACTTTTAAGATTAGGCTTAAAACTTTCCTTTTCGCTAAGGCTTATAGTTAGGGCTGGATCGGGTGACCCTGGACCATCCCTTGGTTATGTTGCTTTAGATGTAGACTGTGTTTCATAATTATTGTATGGCCTTGCCTTGCAATGTGGAGCGCCTTGGGGCAACTGTTTGTTGTGATTTGGCGCTATACAAGAAAAAAGTTGATTGATTGATTGATTGAATAGGTCTAAGAGGGCCCGAATGGATTGTTCTGGATTCGAGAGGTATAAAAGAACATCATCTGCATATAGTGCTATTTTGTGTTCTCTTGAATTTATTTCTAAGCCTTGAATATTGCTATTTCCTCTTATAGCCTGGGCTAGTGGCTCTATATATAAAGCAAATAAAGTAGGAGATAATGGGCAGCCCTGACGAGTGGATCTCTCCAGCTTTATTCGGTCTGTTAAACGTCCATTTATCTTTATTGTTGCTGTGGGTGCTGAGTATAATGTTTTGATGCTATTCATTGAGCTTTCAGAAAAACCGAAACGTTTCAGAACTAAGAATAAATATTCCCAGCTAACACAGTCAAAGGCTTTTTCAGCATCTAAACTAACCAGTACTGCTTTCTCTTTTTTTGCCTGAATGTGGTGAATTATATGTAGAGAGCGTCTTATGTTATCCTGAGTTTGTCGACCAGTAACAAATCCGGTCTGATCTTCTTCAATCAATTCCGAAATAAATAAATTCAGTCTGTTGGATATTATTAGTGCATATAATTTATAATCTTGATTTAAAATTGATATTGGTCTATAGGAGCTGCACAGTGTTTTGTCCTTGCCTTCCTTAGGTATAACTGTGATAATCGCCTCTGACCATGAAGGTGGTATAGTCATTTTCTTTAGTGTCCAGTTCAGTGATTTTAATAATACCGGTAATAATTCTTCTTCAAACGTTTTATACCACTCGGCTGGCAGGCCATCTGTACCTGGTGTTTTATTATTTTTTAGTTTTCTCAACATCATTTTCAGCTCCTTCTTGTCAATTGGTTTAATTAAACTTTCATTCTGCTTTTCTCCAATTGATGGTAAGTCTAATGAATTTAGAAATGTTTTAACCTCTTCTAAATTTCTTTGTTCGGGCTGTGTATATAAAATTTTGTAATAAGTTTGAAATGCTTTATCTATTCCTTCAAGGTTGTTTTCTAATTTCCCTGTGCTGGGATCTACTATTGTGTGTATTGACTGTTGCATTTGTTTTTTGCGGATTTTCCTAGCCAGTAATTTTGTTGCCTTTGGTCCTGTTTCGTAGTATGTTTGTTTCAAGAATTTATATTTCTTTTCCTCCTCTTCTTTATGGATATCTGAAATTTTTGTCTTTATCTGTCGAATTAAATCAAGGGTCTGAGTAGATTGATTCCTAATATGTTCACTTTCCAAATTTTTTAATGTGTTTTCCAAATCATTAAGTTGTTTTTCTTTTGCCCTCTTAATAGCTGTACTCAATGATATAAATTTCCCTCTTATAACAGCTTTTAAAGTGTCCCATAAAATATTAGGGTTAACTTGTTCGTTGTCATTTAGCTGTAAAAAAATTTTTATTTCTGCTTTGACCTCTTTTATAACTTTTTTATTATTTAATAAGCTTGTGTTTAATCTCCATATTGTCTTTTTAGGTCTATTGTCAAGATGAAGCTTTAAATAAATTGGTGAATGATCTGATATATCCCTGGTACCTATATCGCAGCTTTCTATTCTATGTCTATCATTCCTGAATACCAAGAAGAGATCTATCCTTGAGTATACTGCATGAGGGGGGGGGAAAAGTAGGTAAAATCTTTTTCAAATGGATGTATCTCCCGCCATACATCCAGTAATTTTTCATTCCCACTGTAGCCAAGTGCTTGCTCACAGGGGGTCGTTTTGACCGTTGGGGTTTTACATAATTATTGTATGGCCTTGCCTTACAATATAAAGCGCCTTGGGGCAACTGTTTGTTGTGATTTGGCGCTATATAAAAAAATTGATTGAATTGATTGATTAAATGTAAATCGTCCAAGCCCTTCTTTAACAGCTTACCCTGTGGTGTGACTGTCCTCTTATTGTTGGTTGTATCATTTGCATTCAATATTGTGTTAAAGTCACCTGCGCATATTAATATACCTTGTGACTCAGAGGATATTATTTCTAGGATTTTACCCAGGAAGTGCCGATCATAGTGTGGTGGAAAATAAACGGAGAGGAGAGTAGTCAATTTATCCTCTATTTTTCCCTGCACCATTATATACCTGCCTTCGCTGTCCCGTTTTTGTTTAATAAATTTGAAATGCAGAGAATTATGTATTAAAACCGCTACCCCTCTTTTGCTCCCTGATTTATAAGAACTGTAGCAAAGTGTTTCTAAATCCATATTTTTTTAATTTCTCGTGTTCTGTTTGAGACAAATGAGTTTCCTGGAGGAACATAATTTGAATTTTCTCCTTTTTTATTTTGGACATTACTCTACTCCTCTTAATAGGGTTGTTCATACCATTAATGTTCCATGAAGCTGCTCTAAAATTATTATTAGTCATACCCGTACACCTGTTTACTTACGCCGACTACACAATAAGAACAAAAACCATTTGAACGTGGAACAAGTAAAAGTAAAAAAAACAAAAATAAGAATGAAATAAAGACTTCCAACCTGGAATTCACGGAGTTTCTCGCGGGCGCGATCAATGTGTGAACAGCTCACTTTGTTCCAGTGTGTGTCTCTGGAAAGTCGAGGCCCATCCTCATCTCTCGGGCTTGGCACTGTACGGAGTATCCCCTTTTCTTCATGTCCTCAGCCGCCTCCGTCGCATCCTTGTACAAACATGGATCTTCTTCCCAGTGGATCCTCATCTTAGCCGGGTATGGTGTTTGAAAACGAATCTTTGCCTCTTTGAGGATCTTCTTGATGTGCTTATATTCTTTAAGCTTGTTGTTTACTTCTGTCGGCAGGTCATGTGCAAATGCGATCCTGTTGCCCTCAAAGGTTATCTTTTTTTCCCATGCCGCTTTTAATATCTTCTCTTTCATGCCGTAGGTGAAAAAATTGACCAAGATAGATCTTGTTACCGTTATTATCCCGGGGTTTCGGACCTAATGACCGGTGTGCTCTCTGTATCTGTAGATCTAGGTCTTCCTTCAGGGAGAGTTGTTCTTTTAGGAATGCTGTCATGAACGTTAACATAGCGCTCCCTTCGGCCCCTTCTTTAACACCGTAAATGTGGATATTGTTGCGGCGCGATCTCCCTTCTAAGTCGGTAACTTTGTCTGTTTTATTGAAATAACCATAACTTGCTCAATTTTCAACCGATTTTCAAGCGGTTTGGTTCATTGTAAACATCAGAGATATAGTTATGATACTGCACACTTATAATGTACTGTCATATGAATATAATGTTAGATAGGTTAAGTAATAGCTATATATACACACATCACAAGGTCAATAAATTTTCTTGTTCAACTCAACTTAAAATTGTATTTATTACAATAATACATACATATATATATATATATATATATATATATATATATATATATATATATATATATATATATATATATATATATACAGAAAAATAGCCCTTTTATGTTGCACAAATCTACATATATATTTTGTTTACCTCAGTTTACATGTTCAACCTCTTTTCTTCCAATAAAGCACTTAAAGAGATTTTTTTTTTTTTTTTTTTTACAGACAATGCCATTACAGCAATGACATTTATAATTCTTTCATTCATCAATTTTCTAGTGCTTATTCCCGCTAGGGGGGGCTGGGTACTGGAGCTTATCCCAGTAAGTATGGGCCTTAGGCGGAATACATCCTGGACCAGGGGTCTCCAATCTTTTTCACTCCAAGAGCTATTTATATGTAACAAAAATGGCAGAGAGCTACTTATACTTCACAGAAATATGTGAAACTATGCACTGTAAGTGAAGAATACATGTGGCTAAGAGAATATTTCAACATAACTGATGCTACTTTATACTTCATTATATTGACCTAAATGTTTGGGGAACATGCTGAATAAATAGAAAATACATCAATTTTTTTCCTTTTCAAGTGTATGTAAAAATGTGGAAAGTCTTTGGTGAGCTAACAAAAAGGGACTGGCGAGCTACTGGTAACTCCCGAACTACTGGTTGGAGATCCCTGCCATGGACAATGGCCAGTTCGTCGCTGGGCTGACACAGAGACATAAACAGACAACCATTCATGCTCACATTCAGTCACTAGGGACAATTTAGTGAACAGTTTTCCTAACACATGCATGTCTTTGGGCGATGAGGAAGCCGGAAAGAATCTACAGGAACATGGGGAGTCCATGCAGACTCCACCCAGAGAGCTTATATACGTATAATACTGTGCTCCGTTATTGTGTTCATGTTTGAGCTTAAATCTATTTGTCTATGGTGAAGACCTGCAAACAGGTGATGACTGCCCAGGATTAGAGCAGGGATTTCATGAGTACCTGCATAAGTGATGTGATATACACATCTCATTCATTTGGTTGGGCAGTTGGAGCTAATACCCTTTGAAAAGAACTGTTTTAGTCAGCTTCTGTCTCATGTTGCCACTCTGTAATTTCAGAGTAGTGATTTTTGCAATGTGATGTAGTCTTAGCTTAAAAAACACAGACACAATCAGTGACAGCAACATATGATGATGATTTTCAATTCCATACTGTGTGTCACTGATGTGCTCCCTGAGCAAAAGCACATCATCTAAACCTATCCTCTTTCGTACAGTGTAGACAACATCTAGCAGTTTGATGGGCTGTGATCGTCTGGAATCTGCTGATGCCTGGCGAATGACCCACTCTGCTTCCCTGATGACCCTCACTGTGCCTTGAGATGGAATCACCAAGCCCCCTCTGTTTCTTAGAGTCAGTAGGTGGTAGCTCTTGTCCTCACTGGCAGGTGCGGCGTCTGTCCCCGGGCTGGCACGGCAGACATCACAGGACAACTTCATTAAAGTCGGTCGCACAACAAATCCTAAAAATATAGGTAGACTAATTAATCATTTAATAACTAATAATTAGTAAGCGTTGGGAAATCAGGTAGACATTTCTTTGTTTGTACAATCATCTGGTTAATTGGTCACTGTTTTCCACAGATTTTGACTACAATCCACTATTAGTGGACATCTACCTGAAATGTACACAAGAGCGTTGTCCACAAGACCATCGAAGCGGGTGGGAAGGTAGCTGTGGTCATGTGTCAGGGCAGGAATGTCAGCAAAGGGGGATAGAAGATTTTCTTCTTCTTCTGCAGAGGACATCTCCACAGCTGAGAGGCTTGTAGATATGTCGATGTGGTAGGATGGGGCCGCAGAGGACATTGCTACAGCTGGTACAGTCTCTGTGTCATCCTGTACTGTCACATTCCCTTTGCTGCTTGGTTTAACAACCCCACACCGGGCCATCAACTTTCGGAAAATGTACTTGAATTGGCTGGCAGTAGGGTTGTTATTCCAGACACCTTAAAATAAAACAATAATATATTACACATATATTTAATATTCAAACTGTATCATAGTAGTGACACATTTTTCAAACAGATTGGTTGACCAGACACATTTTTCAAAAATAAGTAAATAATACGAGCATTTGCTTCCAGTTATTTAGTGTTGTGACTAGTAAATATGAATTAGAAACTCTACCAGATGCTCTGATGGTATTAAAGAGAAGCTCCAAGTGGTCCTGGCTGAACCTGTAGGTCAGGATATATTGCTGTCTATCAAGCAGCACCGGAACCATCGACATCAATGTGTCAATATTGATGACAAAGCCGAGGATAGAGAGAAATCTTAAGCACACAAGAAAGCAAAGGTTTAGAATCCTAAAAATGACTTATTGGGGTGGGAGGCTGAGGGGAACACAGACAAATTTGCAGACAGCAAACACATAGCATGATATGAATAACACGTACCGCTTTATGAACTCAATGCAGAATAGAGCATCTCTTGAACCAGGCAAGACAGAACATCTTGCAGAATACAGCATTAGGGATGCACTGAAACTGGTAGAGTTGAGCTGTTTGTAATTGTTCATTTTTTCTGTAGATAATTTAATGATTTGTAACTTGACTATTTTTTATAAATTTAAAATAAATAAATCCTTATTTTTTGTAAACCTTCTAATTTCAGCAAACTAAAATTTGTGTACTGGGTATAAGTGACTACTCAAATGTAGAGTCGTTGTACTTATCCTTGTATGGGGGATAATGTTATCAGTGCATCACTAATACCATCAGTATTTTCAAAGACCTCTTTGTTCGATAAAGGGGGGTGCCATCATCCATCTTCAAAGTGAGCAAATACCCCCTGGCTTTTGACAAGAACTCTCTAGTGCTTGTCCAGTTTCTAGAACCAAGGGGAGCTTTGAACCCTTTGGCTCTGGGATTGCAGCTGTTGAAGATGTCAAACAGCGTATCCATTATCTATAGAGAAATATCTAAATTAACTAGAGGCACTGAAATTATCACGATCACTGGTTGTTTAATTCCACTCTGTGGCTGCGCCAATTATGCAAATCCCTAGCTGTATTACCTCAATAAATTCTGAAGTAGCCTCACTGTCTTTGAACTCTGCATAGCCCATCTCCCGTAAGGTGCGAAGTGCCACGGCCACAAAGTTACTCAAAGTCTGCGCAGCCAGGGAGACCTTGGTTGAGTTTATAAGGAGAAAGTTCAAATAAAAAGCACATTAGGGCTATAAGATACAAATATCACCAAGAATAAAAACACAACAGAGCCAATTTCTACTAAGTTCTCTACACATTAAAATAAACATACCTTCATCTTCTGATTAACAAAGTTCACATGCTTATCTGTGACCCTATTAGCAGCATGTAATCCACTTTTCTTTTGGACATTGTTCAGATGAACAATGTACCTCCAATTGATGCTTCCAGTGATGCTTCTAATTGGGCTGTATGCCTGCACAATCAGAATCTTTATTACTGCAAATATACAGAACCATATTCTCCAGTAATAATACAAATCAACAGCTCTTCTATGGCATGCTCTGCCAACACTTTTTGTGTTTCTGGTGTGAGGGACTTTGTCAAATAATATGCAATTGGAGCTTTCCAATAACCTTGAAGCCCAACCACCATAAACACAAGAGCCTCGGAGGCAATGTCTGTCTCATTTAATCGATCCCCCATGTCCACAAATCCATACATTGTTTGTGTCTGAGGATCATATTGGACGTGCTTTTTGATGGCCATGGCATCCAGCATCAGAGTCACACAGCCGTGCTTGGCCTCATCTTCTTTACGTCGTCTTTCCAGCATGTCCAACATCATTTTATTGAGACCAGGTGTGGCATCAACGGAGCTCAACCACCTTTGTAAAATTAAAAGTACCCATTTAACCACTAACCTAGATAATGATTAGAAAATATCTAGTACTACATATTCAGGTTAATGTATGCATGTAATTTATTTTAAAATTAGAAATCATGAAGCATACCTTTGCAATGAACTGGGATGTGGAAGGTGAATATGCAGAGTCTCTCTCAGATAATGATAGGCTTTTGGGCCACGGAGGTGGAGCGTAAGGGCAAAATCTCTCTGGGCCTTAGTGTACTCCACACCCTGCCTCGAAAAGAGCTGAACTGGAAGATCTGAAATTCAATTAGCAAAAGTGATTTTGTAGGTTTAATTTTAATGAGGAGGAACTCTACCGAAGAAGATAAAAGACAAAAAATATTCCATGAAATATTTTTTATTTCACCTGAGTAGCAATCAAGCTTGTCTTTTAGCTCTTCATTGATTAGATTTTTCTCCTTAAGTTCCTCCAGAAGACACAGCATGTTTTTCTTAGCCCTCCTTTCTCTTGCCAAGGCATTTGACTTCTTACAAACCCTAGGAACTACAAGTAAGCCTGCAGTCTGAGAGCGAAGCGCTCTATTGGGGTGATATGGTACTACGAGGTCCCTAAGATAAGATGGGACCTGATTATTCAAAACCTTATAAGTAAGAAGAAGAATTTTAAATTCTATTCTAGAATTAACAGGAAGCCAATGAAGAGAGGCCAATATGGGTGAGATATGCTCTCTCCTGCTAGTCCCCGTCAGTACTCTAGCTGCAGCATTTTGAATTAACTGAAGGCTTGTTAGGGAACTTTTAGGACAACCTGATAATAATGAATTACAATAGTCCAGCCTAGAGGAAATAAATGCATGAATTAGTTTTTCAGCATCACTCTGAGACAAGACCTTTCTGATTTTAGAGATATTGCGTAAATGCAAAAAAGCAGTCCTACATATTTGTTTAATATGCACTTTGAATGACATATCCTGATCAAAAATGACTCCAAGATTTCTCACAGTATTACTAGAGGTCAGGGTAATGCCATCCAGAGTAAGGATCTGGTTAGACACCATGTTTCTAAGATTTGTGGGGCCAAGTACAATAACTTCAGTTTTATCTGAGTTTAAAAGCAGGAAATTAGAGGTCATCCATGTCTTTATGTCTGTAAGACAATCCTGCAGTTTAGCTAATTGGTGTGTGTCCTCTGGCTTCATGGATAGATAAAGCTGGGTATCATCTGCGTAACAATGAAAATTTAAGCAATACCGTCTAATAATACTGCCCAAGGGAAGCATGTATAAAGTGAATAAAATTATTATCTCGAAGCCGGACAGTCTGCCCCGTTCTATCGAAGTCCTCACTCCTGAAGTGCTCACTTACAGTAGTGTCCTGTCATTGGCAACAAAACCGGCCCTTCTTACCGCAACTTCCCACTGCCTCCTCCTCTCTGTTTTTGGGAAATCTTAAACAGTCAAATAAATAAATATAAAATTTTCCACCTTTCTTTCCATTAACATTAAGGATAAGGACAAAAATACACACCTAAATTATCGTGTGTGTGTGTGTGTGTGTGTGCTTTTACTCTGGGAATAGAACATCACACTAAAAGAATAATAAAAACATCTAAAAAATACAGAATGAGTAAATAAATTATAGCAACATATTTTAAATAGCCTCGTGTCAACAAAAACCTAGCAGTCCTATTATGTCACGTACTGTCATATCTTACAGGTGAAAGGTGATCCTCTGGATCTCGTTTTGATGAAGCGCTCATTAGAGCAGCCGTATGCTGCACAAACATCAGGCATCTCCTCGAGGTGTCCTGCTATAGACACAAAGACAGCAATCTACTGTATCATAATACAAGATGTTTTCAACAAACCAACCCACGTGCAAATCATGTGCAACACATGTACCAATTGCCGGGTTAACTTTTACATATTAGGTTCCACTCAAAGGCTTATTAGTCAACTAACCAAAACTGAACCAGGACTAAACCAGGTCTGAACTAGGACTAAACCAGGACCAAACCAGACCTAAATCAGGACTAAACCAGGTCTGAACCAGGACTAAATATCACAGTGTCCTTTCCACAGGTCAGAGTTTAGTCATAGTTGGTGTTCTTACACACTTTTGTTTTGCACACATCGAATCTAGCTAACTCCACATGGCTAATTTGCATAAAGCAGCAGCTTATACAGCTATGCAATTAAATAGATTTTTAGTAAAGAGAATCTGGATTTTAACTTTTACAAATACCCTGAACTGTAGCCACATTAACAGGGCTGTGAAATGAAAATTGTGAAATCCGAGGACTTATAAAACTCACATGAAACTCGCACGTTTTAAGGCTGTAAAACCCCTCTCTACACACTTTATACACTTTTCTCAAACAGGCATTAACATTTTCTCACTTTTCTCTTGTGTGTAAAAAAGTTCAAACGTTAGTAGAAAACTAAGACCAACCTGTTTTCAGGCCCAAACATTTGTTTGAGAAATAAAAATAGAACATTTTCCTATAAATAATTGTGATGTCTTTTAGAACTAACAAATTTAAGTTTAACGATCAACTTACAAGGTTGGACACGTAAGAAATGATTAATAGTGACTGACCAGTATTTCACAGTTCCTCTGATTGCGCCTCTTTGTCCTGGCACCGCTCTGCTGTCGCGCCTTTTTCCAGAGTCAAACCTCGGTGCAGGTGTCTTTTTCTGAGTCAAAAACACAGTTATGGGTAGTTGTTGGTGCTCCTTTTTCTTCTGGGCGAAAAGATTCTTATGAACAGACACGTACTCTCCCTTCGCTGTGCTGCGACCGGCCTGCTTGATGAGGACGCAGAACACAATGCACTGTAAAAAAAAAAAAAAAAAAGCATGCAAAATTGGACTAAAAACATCTGTGAAACGGCGACGCCGCGAAAGGTGAACCGCGTTATAGCGAGGGACGACTGTACACCAAACCATTTGTAAATTCATCATGATTTTTGCTAGTTAAGCATATTTTAGTGTGCACAGATCACTTACCTTAATATAGCTACCTGGTAATGCGCCGAAACAGGTGCTGTGGCAAGATGGCCGCCAGTGAACGACACTGGAGACTCCACCCCGAACCATCTACACTTATACATATTTGTGGTTTGAACGATGGACTTCTAATCGCACTAAAGTTATCTTGGTGAATAAACGACCATATTTTATGCCAGAAATGAGGTCCAGGTTGTTAAAATCAGCATTTCTCCTTTAATTTGGGTTGCCTTATACAACCCCTGGCAAAAATTATGGAATCACCGGCCTCGGAGGATGTTCATTCAGTTGTTTAATTTTGTAGAAAAAAAGCAGATCACAGACATGACACAAAACTAAAGTCATTTCAAATGGCAACTTTCTGGCTTTAAGAAACACTATAAGAAATCAAGAAAAAAAGATTGTGGCAGTCAGTAACGGTTACTTTTTTAGACCAAGCAGAGGAAAAAAATATGGAATCACTCAATTCTGAGGAAAAAATTATGGAATCACCCTGTAAATTTTCATCCCCCAAATTAACACCTGCATCAAATCAGATCTGCTCATTGACATTGACCCTATGTGTCTTTTTGCAAGGAATGTTTTTGCAGTTTTTGCTCGATGGCAAGATGCATTATCATCTTGAAAAATGATTTCATCATCCCCAAACATCCTTTCAAGTGTCCAAAATATCAACATAAACTTGTGCATTTATTGATGATGTAATGACAGCCATCTCCCCAGTGCCTTTACCTGACATGCAGCCCCATATCATCAATGACTGTGGAAACTTACATGTTCTCTTCAGGCAGTCATCTTTATAAATCTCATTGGAACAGCACCAAACAAAAGTTCCAGCATCATCACCTTGCCCAATGCAGATTCGAGATTCATCACTGAATATGACTTTCATCCAGTCATCCACAGTCCACGATTGCTTTTCCTTAGCCCATTGTAACCTTGTTTTTTTCTGTTTACGTGTTAATGATGCCTTTCGTTTAGCTTTTCTGTATGTAAATCCCATTTCCTTTAGGCGGTTTCTTACAGTTCGGTCACAGATGTTGACTCCAGTTTCCTCACATTCGTTCCTCATTTGTTTTGTTGTACATTTTTCGATTTTTGAGACATATTGCTTTAAGTTTTCTGTCTTGACGCTTTGATGTCTTCCTTGGTCTACCAGTATGTTTGCCTTTAACAACCTTCCCATGTTGTTTGTATTTGGTCCAGAGTTTAGACACAGCTGACTGTGAACAACCAACATCTTTTGCAACATTGCGTGATGATTTACTCTCTTTTAAGAGTTTGATAATCCTCTCCTTTGTTTCAGTTGACATCTCTCGTGTTGGAGCCATGATTCATGTCAGTCCACTTGGTGCAACAGCTCTCCAAGGTGTGTTCACTCCTTTTTAGATGCAGACTAACGAGCAGATCTGATATGATGCAGGTGTTAGTTTTGGGGATGAAAATTTACAGGGTGATTCCATAATTTTTTCCTCAGAATTGAGTGATTCCATATTTTTTTCCTCTGCTTGGTCTAAAAAAGTAACCGTTACTGACTGCCACAATCTTTTTTCTTGATTTCTTATAGTGTTTCTTAAAGCCAGAAAGTTGCCATTTGAAATGACTTTAGTTTTGTGTCATGTCTGTGATCTGCTTTTTTTCTACAAAATTAAACAACTGAATGAACATCCTCCGAGGCCAGTGATTCCATAATTTTTGCCAGGGGTTGTATACACATGTTTAAGCTAACAGACAGCAGCTGGTTCATGCTCTGTTGGCTTATTAGTGCAACAGATAACTGAAACAATCCTTCAAATGGTGATACAAGCATCAAATTCAGCACAAATACAGCTTAGACACTACACTTTAAAAAACTGATTGGCCACATGAATTTTCAATAGGCAGTCAGGTAGGGGTCAATTGAAGAATCACACAGAGGTCAAAATTTAAAAATGCCCCAATCAAATTGAAAACTACATCATGTTACTTGTCTGATTATAAACATTCAAAAAGGTATAGTTTGGACTATTTATTACTGAATGTTATGGAGTTTTGGGGTGAAAACGACAAGAATGGTGACAAAGGTCAATTTCAGTTTGTATAGGGGTCAAAAGGTAAAGAGTTGCTCTAATTTTGGGAAAAAGTGATGAAAATTATTGGTTGAATTAATAGGATTAATAAATGGAATAGTTTTGACAGTGCTGGATGCTTGGTCTCCAACGTAAAGGTCAAACAAGGTCAATGTGCTTTGGATTCTGACATGTGACATATGTTACCCTATAACATGAACTAAACATGAGACATGATTAGGGCTGAAATGATTTGTCTAGTGTAACCAGTCTGAAGTGACACCCTGGTTTGAATAGTACTCTGCGTTGTGTTGTGTACGATAAAGAAGGAGTCGAGGACAACTTCTGCCTTGCGGTCCCGGGGGATTTATTCTCTCTCCACACCACCTCTCTCTGTGCAAAACACATTTACATCAGTTCAGCAACTTCTTACATCCAGCTTTCCACAGCAAACCTCTCACGACACCTGGAAGACGACTGAGGAAAATAGCGCGAATCTACAGGATATCAACTCAATCAACTTTTTTTCTTGTATAGCGCCAAATCACAACAAACAGTTGCCCCAAGGCGCTCCACATTGCAAGGCAAGGCCATACAATAATTATGAAACACAGTCTACGTCTAAAGCAACATAACCAAGGGATGGTCCAGGGTCACCCGATCCAGCCCTAACTATAAGCTTTAGCAAAAAGGAAAGTTTTAAGCCTAATCTTAAAAGTAGAGAGGGTGTCTGTCTCCCTGATCTGAATTGGGAGCTGGTTCCACAGGAGAGGAGCCTGAAAGCTGAAGGCTCTGCCTCCCATTCTACTCTTACAAACCCTAGGAACTACAAGTAAGCCTGCAGTCTGAGAGCGAAGCGCTCTATTGGGGTGATATGGTACTACGAGGTCCATAAGATAAGATGGGACCTGATTATTCAAAACCTTATAAGTAAGAAGAATAATTTTAAATTCTATTCTAGAATTAACAGGAAGCCAATGAAGAGAGGCCAATATGGGTGAGATATGCTCTCTCCTTCTAGTCCCCGTCAGTACTCTAGCTGCAGCATTTTGAATTAACTGAAGGCTTTTTAGGGAACTTTTAGGACAACCTGATAATAATGAATTACAATAGTCCAGCCTAGAGGAAATAAATGCATGAATTAATTTTTCAGCATCACTCTGAGACAAGACCTTTCTGATTTTAGAGATATTGCGTAAATGCAAAAAAGCAGTCCTACATATTTGTTTAATATGCGCTTTGAATGACATATCCTGATCAAAAATGACTCCAAGATTTCTCACAGTATTACGAGAGGTCAGGGTAATGCCATCCAGAGTAAGGATCTGGTTAGACACCATGTTTCTAAGATTTGTGGGGCCAAGTACAATAACTTCAGTTTTATCTGAGTTTAAAAGCAGGAAATTAGAGGTCATCCATGTCTTTATGTCTGTAAGACAATCCTGCAGTTTAGCTAATTGGTGTGTGTCCTCTGGCTTCATGGATAGATAAAGCTGGGTATCATCTGCGTAACAATGAAAATTTAAGCAATACCGTCTAATAATACTGCCTAAGGGAAGCATGTATAAAGTGAATAAAATTGGTCCTAGCACAGAACCTTGTGGAACTCCATAATTAACCTTAGTCTGTGAAGAAGATTCCCCATTTACATGAACAAATTGTAATCTATTAGACAAATATGATTCAAACCACCGCAGCGCAGTGCCTTTAATACCTATGGCATGCTCTAATCTCTGTAATAAAATTTTATGATCAACAGTATCAAAAGCAGCACTGAGGTCTAACAGAACAAGCACAGAGATGAGTCCACTGTCCGAGGCCATAAGAAGATCATTTGTAACCTTCACTAATGCTGTTTCTGTACTATTATGAATTCTAAAACCTGACTGAAACTCTTCAAATAGACCATTCCTCTGCAGATGATCAGTTAGCTGTTTTACAACTACCCTTTCAAGAATTTTTGAGAGAAAAGGAAGGTTGGAGATTGGCCTATAATTAGCTAAGATAGCTGGGTCAAGTGATGGCTTTTTAAGTAATGGTTTAATTACTGCCACCTTAAAAGCCTGTGGTACATAGCCAACTAACAAAGATAGATTGATCATATTTAAGATCGAAGCATTAAATAATGGTAGGGCTTCCTTGAGCAGCCTGGTAGGAATGGGGTCTAATAAACATGTTGATGGTTTGGATGAAGTAACTAATGAAAATAACTCAGACAGAACAATCGGAGAGAAAGAGTCTGACCAAATACCGGCATCACTGAAAGCAGCCAAAGATAACGATACGTCTTTGGGATGGTTATGAGTAATTTTTTCTCTAATAGTTAAAATTTTGTTAGCAAAGAAAGTCATGAAGTCATTACTAGTTAAAGTTAATGGAATACTCAGCTCAATAGAGCTCTGACTCTTTGTCAGCCTGGCTACAGTGCTGAAAAGAAACCTGGGGTTGTTCTTATTTTCTTCAATTAGTGATGAGTAGAAAGATGTCCTAGCTTTACGGAGGGCTTTTTTATAGAGCAACAGACTCTTTTTCCAGGCTAAGTGAAGATCTTCTAAATTAGTGAGACGCCATTTCCTCTCCAACGTACGGGTTATCTGCTTTAAGCTACGAGTTTGTGAGTTATACCACGGAGTCAGGCACTTCTGATTTAAAGCTCTCTTTTTTAGAGGAGCTACAATGAGGATGTAAAACTATTGACGAGATACTCTATCTCACTTACAGAGTTTAGGTAGCTACTCTGCACTGTGTTGGTATATGGCATTAGAGAACATAAAGAAGGAATCATATCCTTAAACCTAGTTACAGCGCTTTCTGAAAGACTTCTAGTGTAATGAAACTTATTCCCCACTGCTGGGTAGTCCATCAGAGTAAATGTAAATGTTATTAAGAAATGATCAGACAGAAGGGAGTTTTCAGGGAATACTGTTAAGTCTTCTATTTCCATACCATAAGTCAGAACAAGATCTAAGATATGATTAAAGTGGTGGGTGGACTCATTTACTTTTTGAGCAAAGCCAATAGAGTCTAATAATAGATTAAATGCAGTGTTGAGGCTGTCATTCTCAGCATCTGTGTGGATGTTAAAATCGCCCACTATATTTATCTTATCTGAGCTAAGCACTAAGTCAGACAAAAGGTCTGAAAATTCACAGAGAAACTCACAGTAACGACCAGGTGGACGATAGATAATAACAAATAAAACTGGTTTTTGGGACTTCCAATTTGGATGGACAAGACTAAGAGTCAAGCTTTCAAATGAATTAAAGCTCTGTCTGGGTCTTTGATTAATTAATAAGCTAGAGTGGAAGATTGCTGCTAATCCTCCGCCTCGGCCCGTGCTACGAGCATTCTGACAGTTAGTGTGACTCGGGGGTGTTGACTCATTTAAACTAACATATTCATTCTGCTGTAACCAGGTTTCTATAAGGCAGAATAAATCAATATGTTGATCAATTATTATATCATTTACTAACAGGAACTTAGAAGAGAGAGACCTAATGTTTAATAGACCACATTTAACTGTTTTAGTCTGTGGTGCAGTTGAAGGTGCTATATTATTTTTTCTTTTTGAATTTTTATGCTTAAATAGATTTTTGCTGGTTATTGGTAGTCTGGGAGCAGGCACCGTCTCTACGGGGATGGGGTAATGAGGGGATGGCAGGTTCAGTTCAGAATCGAAGTCTCAGTTCATACAGAGGTTTAGTTCATTCAGAGGTTCAGTTCAATCAGAGGTTCAGTTTATTCATATGTTCAGTTCATTCAGAGGTTCAGTTTATTCATATGTTCAGTTCAATCAGAGGTTTAGTTCATTCAGAGGTTCAGTTCAATCAGAGGTTCAGTTCAGAATCAAAGTCTCAGTTCATTCAGAGGTTCAGTTCAATCAGAGGTTCAGTTCAGAATCGAAGTCTCAGTTCATACAGAGGTTTAGTTCATTCAGAGGTTCAGTTCAATCAGAGGTTCAGTTCAGAATCAAAGTCTCAGTTCATTCAGAGGTTTAGTTCATTCAGAGGTTTCGTTCATTCAGAGGTTCAGTTCATTCATATGTTCAGTTCAGAATCAAACTCTCAGTTCATACAGAGGTTCAGTTTATTCATATGTTCAGTTCAATCAGAGGTTCAGTTCAGAATCAAACTCTCAGTTCATACAGAGGTTTAGTTTATTCATATGTTCAGTTCAATCAGAGGTTTAGTTCATTCAGAGGTTCAGTTCAATCAGAGGTTCAGTTCAGAATCAAAGTCTCAGTTCATACAGAGGTTCAGCTCATTCAGAGGTTCGATTCAATCAGAGGTTCAGTTCATTCAGAGGTTCAGTTCAGAATCAAAGTCTCAGTTCATTCAGAGGTTCAGTTCAATCAGAGGTTCAGTTCAGAATCGAAGTCTCAGTTCATACAGAGGTTCAGTTCATTCAGAGGTTCGGTTCAATCAGAGGTTCAGTTCATTCAGAGGTTTAGTTCAATCAGAGGTTCAGTTCAGAATCAAACTCTCAGTTCATACAGAGGTTTAGTTCATTCAGAGGTTCAGTTCAATCAGAGGTTCAGTTCATTCAGAGGTTCACTTTATTCATATGTTCAGTTCAATCAGAGGTTTAGTTCATTCAGAGGTTCAGTTCAATATCAAAGTCTCAGTTCATACAGAGGTTCAGTTCATTCAGAGGTTCAGTTCATTCAGAGGTTCAGTTCAGAATCAAAGTCTCAGTTCATTCAGAGGTTCAGTTCAATCAGAGGTTCAGTTCAGAATCGAAGTCTCAGTTCATACAGAGGTTCAGTTCATTCAGAGGTTCGGTTCAATCAGAGGTTCAGTTCATTCAGATGTTCGGTTCAATCAGAGGTTCAGTTCATTCAGAGGTTTAGTTCAATCAGAGGTTCAGTTCAGAATCAAACTCTCAGTTCATACAGAGGTTTAGTTCATTCAGAGGTTCAGTTCAATCAGAGGTTCAGTTCATTCAGAGGTTCACTTTATTCATGTGTTCAGTTCAATCAGAGGTTTAGTTCATTCAGAGGTTCAGTTCAATCAGAGGTTCAGTTCAGAATCAAAGTCTCAGTTCAATCAGAGGTTCAGTTCAGAATCAGTCTCAGTTCATACAGAGGTTCAGTTCATTCAGAGGTTCGGTTCAATCAGAGGTTCAGTTCATTCAGAGGTTCAGTTCAATCAGAGGTTCAGTTCAGAATCGAAGTCTCAGTTCATACAGAGGTTCAGTTCATTCAGAGGTTCAGTTCAATCAGAGGTTCAGTTCATTCATATGTTCAGTTCAATCAGAGGTTCAGTTCATTCAGAGGTTCAGTTCAATCAGAGGTTCAGTTCAGAATCAAAGTCTCAGTTCATACAGAGGTTCAGTTCATTCAGAGGTTCAGTTCATTCAGAGGTTCAGTTCAGAATCAAAGTCTCAGTTCATTCAGAGGTTCAGTTCAGAATCAAAGTCTCAGTTCAATCAGAGGTTTAGTTCATTCAGAGGTTCAGTTCAATCAGAGGTTCAGTTCAGAATCAAAGTCTCAGTTCATACAGAGGTTCAGTTCATTCAGATGTTCAGTTCAGAATCAAAGTCTCAGTTCATTCAGAGGTTCAGTTCAATCAGAGGTTCAGTTCAGAATCGAAGTCTCAGTTCATACAGAGGTTCAGTTCATTCAGAGGTTCGGTTCAATCAGAGGTTCAGTTCATTCAGAGGTTTAGTTCAATCAGAGGTTCAGTTCAGAATCAAACTCTCAGTTCATACAGAGGTTTAGTTCATTCAGAGGTTCAGTTCAATCAGAGGTTCAGTTCATTCAGAGGTTCAGTTCATTCATATGTTCAGTTCAATCAGAGGTTTAGTTCAATCAGAGGTTCAGTTCAGAATCAAAGTCTCAGTTCATACAGAGGTTCAGTTCATTCAGAGGTTCAGTTCATTCAGAGGTTCAGTTCAGAATCAAAGTCTCAGTTCATTCAGAGGTTCAGTTCAGAATCAAAGTCTCAGTTCATTCAGAGGTTTAGTTCATTCAGAGGTTCAGTTCAATCAGAGGTTCAGTTCAGAATCAAAGTCTCAGTATACAGGTTCATTCAGAGGTTCAGTTCATTCAGTTCATTCAGAGGTTCAGTTCAGAATCAAAGTCTCAGTTCATTCCAAGGTTTAGTTCATTCAGAGGTTCAGTTTATTCATATGTTCAGTTCAATCAGAGGTTTAGTTCATTCAGAGGTTCAGTTCATTCATATGTTCAGTTCATTCAGAGGTTCAGTTCAATCAGAGGTTCAGTTCAATCAGAGGATCTGTTCAGAATCAAAGTCTTAGTTCATTCAGAGGTTCAGTTCAATCAGAGGTTCAGTTCAGAATCAAAGTCTCAGTTCATACAGAGGTTTAGTTCATTCAGAGGTTCAGTTCAATCAGAGGTTCAGTTCAGAATCAAAGTCTCAGTTCATTCAGAGGTTTAGTTCATTCAGAGGTTCAGTTCAATCAGAGGTTCAGTTGATTCAGAGGTTTCGTTCATTCAGAGTTTCAGTTCATTCATATGTTCAGTTCAGAATCAAACTCTCAGTTCATACAGAGGTTCAGTTTATTCATATGTTCAGTTCAATCAGAGGTTCAGTTCAGAATCAAACTCTCAGTTCATACAGAGGTTTAGTTCATTCAGAGGTTCAGTTCAATCAGAGGTTCAGTTCATTCAGAAGTTCAGTTTATTCATATGTTCAGTTCAATCAGAGGTTTAGTTCATTCAGAGGTTCAGTTCAATCAGAGGTTCAGTTCAAATCAAAGTCTCAGTTCATACAGAGGTTCAGCTCATTCAGAGGTTCAATTCAATCAGAGGTTCAGTTCATTCAGAGGTTCAGTTCAGAATCAAAGTCTCAGTTCATTCAGAGGTTCAGTTCAATCAGAGGTTCAGTTCAGAATCGAAGTCTCAGTTCATACAGAGGTTCAGTTCATTCAGAGGTTCGGTTCAATCAGAGGTTCAGTTCATTCAGAGGTTTAGTTCAATCAGAGGTTCAGTTCAGAATCGAAGTCTCAGTTCATACAGAGGTTTAGTTCATTCAGAGGTTCAGTTCAATCAGAGGTTCAGTTCATTCAGAGGTTCACTTTATTCATATGTTCAGTTCAATCAGAGGTTTAGTTCATTCAGAGGTTCAGTTCAATCAGAGGTTCAGTTCAGAATCAAAGTCTCAGTTCATACAGAGGTTCAGTTCAATCAGAGGTTCAGTTTATTCATATGTTCAGTTCATTCAGAGGTTCAGTTTATTCATATGTTCAGTTCAATCAGAGGTTCAGTTCATTCAGAGGTTCAGTTCAGAATCAAAGTCTCAGTTCATTCAGAGGTTCAGTTCAATCAGAGGTTCAGTTCAGAATCGAAGTCTCAGTTCATACAGAGGTTTAGTTCATTCAGAGGTTCAGTTCAATCAGAGGTTCAGTTCATTCAGAGGTTCAGTTCATTCAGAGGTTCAGTTCAGAATCAAAGTCTCAGTTCATTCAGAGGTTCAGTTCAATCAGAGGTTCAGTTCAGAATCGAAGTCTCAGTTCATACAGAGGTTCAGTTCATTCAGAGGTTCGGTTCAATCAGAGGTTCAGTTCATTCAGAGGTTTAGTTCAATCAGAGGTTCAGTTCAGAATCAAACTCTCAGTTCATACAGAGGTTTAGTTCATTCAGAGGTTCAGTTCAATCAGAGGTTCAGTTCATTCAGAGGTTCAGTTCAGAATCAAAGTCTCAGTTCATTCAGAGGTTCAGTTCATTCAGAGGTTCGGTTCAATCAGAGGTTCAGTTCATTCAGAGGTTTAGTTCATTCAGAGGTTCAGATCATTCAGAGGTTCAGTTCAGAATCAAAGTCTCAGTTCATTCAGAGATTCAGTTCAATCAGAGGTTCAGTTCAGAATCAAACTCTCAGTTCATACAGAGGTTTAGTTCATTCAGAGGTTCAGTTCATTCAGAGGTTCACTTTATTCATATGTTCAGTTCAATCAGAGGTTTAGTTCATTCAGAGGTTCAGTTCAATCAGAGGTTCAGTTCAGAATCAAAGTCTCAGTTCATACAGAGGTTCAGTTCATTCAGAGGTTCAGTTCATTCAGAGGTTCAGTTCAGAATCAAAGTCTCAGTTCATTCAGAGGTTCAGTTCAGAATCAAAGTCTCAGTTCAATCAGAGGTTTAGTTCATTCAGAGGTTCAGTTCAGAATCGAAGTCTCAGTTCATACAGAGGTTTAGTTCATTCAGAGGTTCAGTTCAATCAGAGGTTCAGTTCAGAATCAAAGTCTCAGTTCATTCAGAGGTTTAGTTCATTCAGAGGTTCAGTTCAATCAGAGGTTCAGTTGATTCAGAGGTTTCGTTCATTCAGAGGTTCAGTTCATTCATATGTTCAGTTCAGAATCAAACTCTCAGTTCATACAGAGGTTCAGTTTATTCATATGTTCAGTTCAATCAGAGGTTCAGTTCAGAATCAAACTCTCAGTTCATACAGAGGTTTAGTTCATTCAGAGGTTCAGTTCAATCAGAGGTTCAGTTCATTCAGAGGTTCACTTTATTCATATGTTCAGTTCATTCAGAGGTTCAGTTCAATCAGAGTTTCAGGTCAGAATCAAAGTCTCAGTTCATTCAGAGGTTCAGTTCATTCAGAGGTTCAGTTCATTCAGAGGTTCAGTTCAGAATCAAAGTCTCAGTTCATTCAGAGGTTCAGTTCAATCAGAGGTTCAGTTCAGAATCGAAGTCTCAGTTCATACAGAGGTTCAGTTCATTCAGAGGTTCGGTTCAATCATAGGTTTAG
>NC_047113.1:107665111-107793343 GCF_902500255.1 Thalassophryne amazonica
ATCAAAGTCTCAGTTCATTCAGAGGTTTAGTTCAATCAGAGGTTCAGTTCATTCAGAGGTTCAGTTCATTCATATGTTCAGTTCAGTCAGAGGTTCAGGTCAGAATCAAAGTCTCAGTTCATCAGAGGTTCAGTTCATTCAGAGGTTCAGTTCAACCAGAGGTTCAAGTCAGAATCAAAGTCTCAGTTCATTCACAGGTTCAGTTCAATCATAGGTTCTGTTCAATCAGAGGTTCAGTTCAGAATCAAAGTCTCAGTTCATACAGAGGTTCAGTTCATTCAGAGGTTCAGTTCATTCAGCGGTTCAGTTCAGAATCGAAGAATCAGTTCATACAGAGGTTCAGTTCATTCAGAGGTTCAGTTCATTCAGAGGTTCAGTTCAACCAGAGGTTCAGGTCAGAATCAAAGTCTCAGTTCATTCACAGGTTCAGTTCATTCAGAGGTTCAGTTCATTCAGAGGTTCAGTTCACAATCGAAGAATCAGTTCATACAGAGGTTTAGTTCATTCAGAGGTTTAGTTCATTCAGAGGTTTAGTTCATTCAGAGGTTCAGTTCAATCATAGGTTCAGTTCAATCAGAGGTTCAGTTCAGAATCGAAGTCTCAGTTCATACAGAGGTTCAGTTCATTCAGAGGTTCAGTTCATTCAGAGGTTCAGTTCATTCAGAGGTTCAGTTCAGAATCGAAGAATCAGTTCATACAGAGGTTCAGTTCATTCAGAGGTTCAGTTCTTTTCAGAGGTCAGTTCAACCAGAGGTTCAGGTCAGAATCAAAGTCTCAGTTCATTCACAGGTTCAGTTCATTCAGAGGTTCAGTTCTTTCAGAGGTTCAGTTCAGAATCGAAGAATCAGTTCATACAGAGGTTTAGTTCATTCAGAGGTTCAGTTCATTCAGAGGTTTAGTTCATTCAGAGGTTTAGTTCATTCAGAGGTTCAGTTCATTCAGAGGTTCAGTTCAGAATCAAAGTCTCAGTTCATTCAGAGGTTCAGTTCAGAATCGAAGTCTCAGTTCATTCAGAGGTTCAGTTCATTCAGAGGTTCAGTTCAACCACAGGTTCAGTTCATAATCGAAGTCTCAGTTCATACAGAGGTTTAGTTCATTCAGAGGTTTAGTTCATTCAGAGGTTCAGTTCAATCATAGGTTCATTTCAATCAGAGGTTCAGTTCAGAATTGAAGTCTCAGTTCATTCAGAGGTTCAGTTCATTCAGAGGTTCAGTTCATTCAGAGGTTCAGTTCAGAATCGAAGAATCAGTTCATACAGAGGTTCAGTTCATTCAGAGGTTCAGTTCAACCAGAGGTTCAGGTCAGAATCAAAGTCTCAGTTCATTCACAGGTTCAGTTCATTCAGAGGTTCAGTTCTTTCAGAGGTTCAGTTCAGAATCGAAGAATCAGTTCATACAGAGGTTTAGTTCATTCAGAGGTTCAGTTCATTCAGAGGTTCAGTTCATTCAGAGGTTCAGTTCAGAATCGAAGAATCAGTTCATACAGAGGTTCAGTTCATTCAGAGGTTCAGTTCATTCCGAGGTTCAGTTCAACCAGAGGTTCAGGTCAGAATCAAAGTCTCAGTTCATTCACAGGTTTCGTTCATTCAGAGGTTCAGTTCATTCAGAGGTTCAGTTCAGAATCAAAGTCTCAGTTCATTCAGAGGTTCAGTTCATTCAGAGGTTCAGTTCAATCAGAGGTTCAGTTCAGAATCAAAGTCTCAGTTCATTCAGAGGTTTAGTTCATTCAGAGGTTTAGTTCATTCAGAGGTTCAGTTCATTCAGAAGTTCAGGTCAGAATCAAAGTCTCAGTTCATTCAGAGGTTCAGTTCATTCAGAGGTTCAGGTCAGAGTCAAAGTCTCAGTTCATTCAGAGGTTCAGTTCATTCAGAGGTTCAGTTCATTCAGAGGTTCAGTTCATTCAGAAGTTCAGGTCAGAATCAAAGTCTCAGTTCATTCAGAGGTTTAGTTCATTCAGAGGTTCAGTTCATTCAGAGGTTCAGTTCAACCAGAGGTTCAGGTCAGAATCAAAGTCTCAGTTCATTCACAGGTTCAGTTCATTCAGAGGTTCAGTTCATTCAGAGGTTCAGTTCAGAATCGAAGTCTCAGTTCATACAGAGGTTTAGTTCATTCAGAGGTTTAGTTCATTCAGAGGTTCAGTTCATTCAGAGGTTCAGTTCAGAATCAAAGTCTCAGTTCATTCAGAGGTTCAGTTCAGAATCGAAGTCTCAGTTCATTCAGAGGTTCAGTTCATTCAGAGGTTCAGTTCAACCAGAGGTTCAGTTCATAATCGAAGTCTCAGTTCATACAGAGGTTTAGTTCATTCAGAGGTTTAGTTCATTCAGAGGTTTAGTTCATTCAGAGGTTCAGTTCAATCATAGGTTCATTTCAATCAGAGGTTCAGTTCAGAATTGAAGTCTCAGTTCATACAGAGGTTCAGTTCATTCAGAGGTTCAGTTCATTCAGAGGTTCAGTTCAGAATCGAAGAATCAGTTCATACAGAGGTTCAGTTCATTCAGAGGTTCAGTTCATTCAGAGGTTCAGTTCAACCAGAGGTTCAGGTCAGAATCAAAGTCTCAGTTCATTCACAGGTTCAGTTCATTCAGAGGTTCAGTTCATTCAGAGGTTCAGTTCAGAATCGAAGAATCAGTTCATACAGAGGTTTAGTTCATTCAGAGGTTCAGTTCATTCAGAGGTTCAGTTCATTCAGAGGTTCAGTTCAACCAGAGGTTCAGGTCAGAATCAAAGTCTCAGTTCATTCACAGGTTCAGTTCATTCAGAGGTTCAGTTCATTCAGAGGTTCACTTCAATCAGAGATTCAGTTCATTCAGAGGTTCAGTTCATTCAGAGGTTCAGTTCAATCAGAGGTTCAGTTCAGAATCAAAGTCTCAGTTCATTCAGAGGTTCAGTTCATTCAGAGGTTTAGTTCATTCAGAGGTTCAGTTCATTCAGAAGTTCAGGTCAGAATCAAAGTCTCAGTTCATTCAGAGGTTCAGTTCATTCAGAGGTTCAGGTCAGAATCAAAGTCTCAGTTCATTCAGAGGTTCAGTTCATTCAGAGGTTTAGTTCATTCAGAGGTTCAGTTCATTCAGAAGTTCAGGTCAGAATCAAAGTCTCAGTTCATTCAGAGGTTTAGTTCATTCAGAGGTTCAGTTCATTCAGAGGTTCAGTTCAGAATCAAAGTCTCAGTTCATTCACAGGTTCAGTTCATTCAGAGGTTCAGTTCATTCAGAGGTTCAGTTCAGAATCGAAGTCTCAGTTCATACAGAGGTTTAGTTCATTCAGAGGTTCAGTTCATTCAGAGGTTCAGTTCATTCAGAGGTTCAGTTCAGAATCAAAGTCTCAGTTCATTCAGAGGTTCAGTTCAGAATCGAAGTCTCAGTTCATTCAGAGGTTCAGTTCATTCAGAGGTTCAGTTCAACCAGAGGTTCAGTTCAGAATCGAAGTCTCAGTTCATACAGAGGTTTAGTTCATTCAGAGGTTCAGTTCATTCAGAGGTTTAGTTCATTCAGAGGTTCAGTTCAATCATAGGTTCAGTTCAATCAGAGGTTCAGTTCAGAATCGAAGTCTCAGTTCATACAGAGGTTCAGTTCATTCAGAGGTTCAGTTCATTCAGAGGTTCAGTTCATTCAGAGGTTCAGTTCAGAATCGAAGAATCAGTTCATACAGAGGTTCAGTTCATTCAGAGGTTCAGTTCATTCAGAGGTTCAGTTCAACCAGAGGTTCAGGTCAGAATCAAAGTCTCAGTTCATTCACAGGTTCAGTTCATTCAGAGGTTCAGTTCTTTCAGAGGTTCAGTTCAGAATCGAAGAATCAGTTCATACAGAGGTTTAGTTCATTCAGAGGTTCAGTTCATTCAGAGGTTCAGTTCATTCAGAGGTTCAGTTCAGAATCGAAGAATCAGTTCATACAGAGGTTCAGTTCATTCAGAGGTTCAGTTCATTCAGAGGTTCAGTTCAACCAGAGGTTCAGGTCAGAATCAAAGTCTCAGTTCATTCTCAGGTTGAGTTCATTCAGAGGTTCAGTTCATTCAGAGGTTCAGGTCAGAATCGAAGAATCAGTTCATTCAGAGGTTCAGTTCAGAATCAAAGTCTCAGTTCATTCAGAGGTTTAGTTCAATCAGAGGTTCAGTTCATTCAGAGGTTCAGTTCATTCATATGTTCAGTTCAGTCAGAGGTTCAGGTCAGAATCAAAGTCTCAGTTCATTCAGAGGTTCAGTTCATTCAGAGGTTCAGTTCAACCAGAGGTTCAAGTCAGAATCAAAGTCTCAGTTCATTCACAGGTTCAGTTCAATCATAGGTTCTGTTCAATCAGAGGTTCAGTTCAGAATCAAAGTCTCAGTTCATACAGAGGTTCAGTTCATTCAGAGGTTCAGTTCATTCAGAGGTTCAGTTCATTCAGCGGTTCAGTTCAGAATCGAAGAATCAGTTCATACAGAGGTTCAGTTCATTCAGAGGTTCAGTTCATTCAGAGGTTCAGTTCAACCAGAGGTTCAGGTCAGAATCAAAGTCTCAGTTCATTCACAGGTTCAGTTCATTCAGAGGTTCAGTTCATTCAGAGGTTCAGTTCACAATCGAAGAATCAGTTCATACAGAGGTTTAGTTCATTCAGAGTTTCAGTTCATTCAGAGGTTTAGTTCATTCAGAGGTTCAGTTCAATCATAGGTTCAGTTCAATCAGAGGTTCAGTTCAGAATCGAAGTCTCAGTTCATACAGAGGTTCAGTTCATTCAGAGGTTCAGTTCATTCAGAGGTTCAGTTCATTCAGAGGTTCAGTTCAGAATCGAAGAATCAGTTCATACAGAGGTTCAGTTCATTCAGAGGTTCAGTTCATTCAGAGGTTCAGTTCAACCAGAGGTTCAGGTCAGAATCAAAGTCTCAGTTCATTCACAGGTTCAGTTCATTCAGAGGTTCAGTTCTTTCAGAGGTTCAGTTCAGAATCGAAGAATCAGTTCATACAGAGGTTTAGTTCATTCAGAGGTTCAGTTCATTCAGAGGTTCAGTTCATTCAGAGGTTCAGTTCAACCAGAGGTTCAGGTCAGAATCAAAGTCTCAGTTCATTCACAGGTTGAGTTCATTCAGAGGTTCAGTTCATTCAGAGGTTCAGGTCAGAATCGAAGAATCAGTTCATTCAGAGGTTCAGTTCATTCAGAGGTTCAGTTCAATCAGAGGTTCAGTTCAGAATCAAAGTCTCAGTTCATTCAGAGGTTCAGTTCATTCAGAGGTTTAGTTCATTCAGAGGTTCAGTTCATTCAGAAGTTCAGGTCAGAATCAAAGTCTCAGTTCATTCAGAGGTTCAGTTCATTCAGAGGTTCAGGTCAGAGTCAAAGTCTCAGTTCATTCAGAGGTTCAGTTCATTCAGAGGTTTAGTTCATTCAGAGGTTCAGTTCATTCAGAAGTTCAGGTCAGAATCAAAGTCTCAGTTCATTCAGAGGTTTAGTTCATTCAGAGGTTCAGTTCATTCAGAGGTTCAGTTCAACCAGAGGTTCAGGTCAGAATCAAAGTCTCAGTTCATTCACAGGTTCAGTTCATTCAGAGGTTCAGTTCATTCAGAGGTTCAGTTCAGAATCGAAGTCTCAGTTCATACAGAGGTTTAGTTCATTCAGAGGTTCAGTTCATTCAGAGGTTCAGTTCATTCAGAGGTTCAGTTCAGAATCAAAGTCTCAGTTCATTCAGAGGTTCAGTTCAGAATCGAAGTCTCAGTTCATTCAGAGGTTCAGTTCATTCAGAGGTTCAGTTCAACCAGAGGTTCAGTTCAGAATCGAAGTCTCAGTTCATACAGAGGTTTAGTTCATTCAGAGGTTCAGTTCATTCAGAGGTTCAGTTCATTCAGAGGTTCAGTTCAATCATAGGTTCAGTTCAATCAGAGGTTCAGTTCAGAATCGAAGTCTCAGTTCATACAGAGGTTCAGTTCATTCAGAGGTTCAGTTCATTCAGAGGTTCAGTTCATTCAGAGGTTCAGTTCATTCAGAGGTTCAGTTCATTCAGAGGTTCAGTTCATTCAGAGGTTCAGTTCAACCAGAGGTTCAGGTCAGAATCAAAGTCTCAGTTCATTCACAGGTTCAGTTCATTCAGAGGTTCAGTTCTTTCAGAGGTTCAGTTCAGAATCGAAGAATCAGTTCATACAGAGGTTTAGTTCATTCAGAGGTTCAGTTCATTCAGAGGTTCAGTTCATTCAGAGGTTCAGTTCAGAATCGAAGAATCAGTTCATACAGAGGTTCAGTTCATTCAGAGGTTCAGTTCATTCAGAGGTTCAGTTCAACCAGAGGTTCAGGTCAGAATCAAAGTCTCAGTTCATTCTCAGGTTGAGTTCATTCAGAGGTTCAGTTCATTCAGAGGTTCAGGTCAGAATCGAAGAATCAGTTCATTCAGAGGTTCAGTTCAGAATCAAAGTCTCAGTTCATTCAGAGGTTTAGTTCAATCAGAGGTTCAGTTCATTCAGAGGTTCAGTTCATTCATATGTTCAGTTCAATCAGAGGTTCAGGTCAGAATCAAAGTCTCAGTTCATTCAGAGGTTCAGTTCATTCAGAGGTTCAGTTCAACCAGAGGTTCAAGTCAGAATCAAAGTCTCAGTTCATTCACAGGTTCAGTTCAATCATAGGTTCTGTTCAATCAGAGGTTCAGTTCAGAATCAAAGTCTCAGTTCATACAGAGGTTCAGTTCATTCAGAGGTTCAGTTCATTCAGAGGTTCAGTTCATTCAGCGGTTCAGTTCAGAATCGAAGAATCAGTTCATACAGAGGTTCAGTTCATTCAGAGGTTTCAGTTCATTCAGAGGTTCAGTTCAACCAGAGGTTCAGGTCAGAATCAAAGTCTCAGTTCATTCACAGGTTCAGTTCATTCAGAGGTTCAGTTCATTCAGAGGTTCAGTTCACAATCGAAGAATCAGTTCATACAGAGGTTTAGTTCATTCAGAGGTTCAGTTCAATGAGATGTTCAGTTCAGAATCGAAGTCTCAGTTCATTCAGATGTTCAGTTCATTCAGAGGTTCAGTTCAGAATCAAAGTCTCAGTTCATTCAGAGGTTCAGTTCATTGAGATGTTCAGTTCTGAATTGAAGTCTCAGTTCATTCAGAGGTTTAGTTCATTCAGAGGTTCAGTTCATTCAGAAGTTCAGGTCAGAATCAAAGTCTCAGTTCATTCAGAGGTTCAGTTCATTCAGAGGTTCAGTTCATTCAGAGGTTCAGTTCAATCAGAGGTTCAGTTCATTCAGAGGTTCAGTTCAATCAGAGGTTCAGTTCATTCAGAGGTTCAGTTCAGAATCAAAGTCTCAGTTCATTCAGAGGTTCAGTTCAATCAGAGGTTCAGTTCTTTCATAGGTTCAGTTCAGAGTCAAAGTCTCAGTTCATTCAGAGGTTCAGGTCATTCAGAGGTTCAGTTCATTCAGAGGTTCAGTTCAGAATCAAAGTCTCAGTTCATTCAGAGGTTCAGTTCAGAATCAAAGTCTCAGTTCATTCAGAGGTTCAGTTCTTTCAGAGGTTCAGTTCATTCAGAGGTTCAGTTCAGAATCAAAGGCTCAGTTCATTCCAGATTGGAGTTTTGATCAAAGGTGCAGTTCATTCAGGAGTCCAGTTCAGATCAAAGTTCAGATCACAGTCTTTGTTCATTCAGGATTTTAGTTCTACATGACACGCCCTAAAGGTGGGCTCATGTGGCAGACTTACAGAGTCAGGTGACAGCTCCAAGTTCCAGGCTTAGATGAAGGCAGCAGCAGTTTAGCAGCTCACACTCTCTGGGAAACTGCACTCAGAGAACCACAGTTACATTAACTCAGGAACTCAGCTGCTGTGTGTCGATCACTCCAGACTGTCAGCAGATCAGATCTTAACGGTTCAACCAGTGGAACAACAAGATGACTGTGCACACTGATCCTGAACCGCACAAACCCGAACTACAGAATCACCATTGATGTTTACTGAACTCCATGAAGAGGAACGGACTCAGAGCAGAAAACCTGCTGAACACTAAGCAGCAACATAAACGGACTGTGATAATTAACAACGTGAGTGAAGCGCCGCGTGTGATTACACACCAGACAGAATAACAGAATATGTCAAGGTTAAGGCCCAGTCCCACTGGCGTGTTGGAAGATTTGCGTATGAATTGTGCACACAATTGGTCCATATTTGGCAAACATCTGTAATATCCGTGAGACATGTTTGTATGAGTCGGCCGACAACCGCACACGTCTGCAATTATCCGCAGAGGCACGTCCTTCCGTTGCCAGGATTTTTGAGCTGCACAAAATTTTGGCTGCGGATGACATCTGCCGTACATACTCAATACATACACAATACATACACAATCTATACACTGTATATCCGCCATTATCTGCAATTGACGGGGTATTGCGGCTTGGCAGCGGACTGGGACAGTGTATAAACCGGATATATAGCGCGCCTATCAAGTCCACATCACAAACTAAAATAAGATGTAGCGACTGCATACAGTCTGGTCACGAATAAAGCGTTTGTATTACGTCTGCTCTGCATCTGATATCCGGATGCAAATCAGATGCGGTGTGTCCACAGCTGGACGCCGTTCTCTGTGCAACCGGCTGCCACGTGCTTTGCGCTGGCCCCTGCATATGTGAAATAATCATGTTGTGGCAGATCCGTCATTTTATGCTGCAAATTGGCCATTGAAAACGGCTGTCATCACCTCCTGAATCCCAAAGGGAGCCGCAGCTGGAGCCGTTCGCGTGCGCACCTAACAAGCTGCAGAAAGCATTTTGAACAGTCTAAAAAGGTAACCATTTGACTTGGGGACATTGTCAAGGCGTGATAATACAGGTGCGTGATTTTCACCCTCTTGTGTTCAGCTGTCACAGTAGTGTGTGTTATAACAGATTTAACCTCTTGTTATAATCGTTCAGACGAGCTGCACTCTGATGCGATCCACTGATGTCACCACTCTCTCTGTTCACTTCTTGTTTACTCCACCTGACGAGCTGCATGTCGTGTTGGAGATAAGATCGCGCCACATAGCACGACATTTGTGCGTGAAAGATCCTTTGAACATTTCAATATTCTCTGTGCTCAATAGTATGAGTACGATATGGAACGACCAAGCACGGATGCATACCACAGTCATTAAGGGAACGGATCGGATGCATTACATCACACACAGAAGTATAATGACCATCTTGGGAATGCAATGCACACGTGATGTGGGCACAGCGGTTGGAATGCGCATGCGCGGCATCTGCATTGTGGCCATAAAGGAAGCGCAGTGAGCCATCTGGGATCCGTATTCACAGGTACACCACAGAGAGAAGATGTCGACACAGACGAAGCACGGAAGGAGGAAGCAGAAGGCCACAACAGCTGTGCCCCATCCCTGACTCCACTACCGCCAGCACCAGCCAGGGCCCGGTCTCCCACTCCGCCACCCGACGCCGCTGCCGCCGAAGAGGTCCTGGAGGACGTTCCCGGTTGTAGCAACGTCGGAGACGCATGTGGGACACAGCCGATCATTAGGAGAGGGAAGGGGAAGGGCAAAGCACAAAGAACACAGAGACAGCAGTAGCCCAGCAGCCACAGAAGAAGGCGAGGAACAATTTCACCCTCCCACCAGAACATGAGTCATCTGTGTTCGATTGGCTGAAGGAGAATGAGCTGCTGTGGAGAAAGGGACACAGGCAGTTCAAGGACATGGCCAGGAAGAAGGCCCTGTGGGAAGAGAAAGGGAGGGAGCTGAACGTGTCCCCTGACCATCTGCAAGGCTGGTGGAGGGGTATCAATCAATCAATTCAATCAATCAATTTTTTTATATAGCGCCAAATCACAACAAACAGTTGCCCCACATAGTACGTGAAGCTACACAAGGTGAAGTCGGGGCAGGCTGCAAAGAAGCTCACAGACAGGGAGAAGTTTGTGCTGCAGACATGTGCGTTCTATGAGGGAGAACTGAGATTCCGGTCGTCTGCACCCATGAAACCCGTAAGTAATGTGTTGCATCATGTGATCTATAGCCCCTTTCACATTGGCGTATTCGTAGAGCTGCGTATTGCAGCGTTGTGTTTCATTTAAATACGCCCGAAATGCACGCATACTCAGCCTTTTTTCCATGTTCATTTCATACTTGCAGCTGTGTGTGTTCACTTTTGTAATGTGTGCACACAGTTGCGTGTACCTTGCCGCTATTTCAACCCAGTCCACTCCTGCCGGCTGTGCAGAACACATCACTGCACTTGTAAAAAAGTGGACCGTATCATGAGGTTTTTACAGTTGCATTACTGCCACGATCAGGCCATTTGATGAGCACACCGACATGCAGTGAGTGCGCTTTTATTTTAAAGTCACAGGTTTGATCAGACACAGAGGGAGAGAGAGAGAGACAGAGGGAGAGTGAGGGAGAGCGTGCGAGAGAGAGAGCGACCGACCGACTTGCTGTTTCTGTTGTGTTTCTGGATTTATGCTCTCACACTCTTCAAGCCAGCAGAAAGGTCATTTTACCATGTGAGCAGTTTAGTGATTAACCTGGAAAGTAATATTAAGTGAAATCACACATATATACATATATGAAAGACAGAATCAAAGACATTAATAATTAATAAGTATATTTAGAATTCTTTAACATTTCCCCCTGTTTATCAATGTTAATGTCTATATCCTCACCATCACAAAGCCACCACCTCCATAACTGTGCTTTCAGTGGCCCGATCATCTTTATAGAAACATCAAAATCTTACACTCAGAGGAAGTAATGTTCTTAGCCATCATTTTTTCCCCAACTGAATGGGGCATGACTCGGAATCAGACTGCAATAAAGCTATGTAATCATGATCTAGCAGCAAACTATTGACTGTGGTAGAAATCTTCTGTTGGACCAATGATCATGTGAGAGGAATTATACAACAAATCATAACACTCAGCAAGCCCAGCAGGACAATAATTGGGGTAAGCAGTTTTAACAGAATGTGATACCATGATCCAGAAAAGAGCCATGAGGTCCAGCTATTATCTGTAATGAAATCCTTACTCACAGTGGTCTTTAACATTGTTAGATTCTGGATAGCCAAACCTATTGATCTTTCTCCCACCATGGCACACACACCACCCGAGGCCACAGTTGATTGATCCAAAACCATTCAATCTTGCATTTCCATGATCCTCAGAGCTGACAACTCTGCCCTTATGCCTCTAAGAGCCTCAACAGTGGAATTCACAAAGTAGCTGAATCTGTAATTTAGGGTCTCCACACGCAGCATAACTTTGCCCACGCCCAACCAGGGCTTCGCTTCCAGAGGCACATCTGTTCCCCATATAGAGTCATGGGGAGCCAAGTCACGCTTAAAGCGATGACTTGTCGAGAGGTGAGCAGCTACGACGTAGGAGTGCTGAGCCGTGGTTATTGGGGCACATCTGCCTGTCCATCCCGCTGGGAGGGATATGAAGGTGTTGTGGCCACACAGCCAATAAATGCTCACCTGAGCATACGTTCCCATCGGGTCTGGTGCTTGGAAATAATCTATACATGTACCCCCATAGGGAGCTTGGGTATGATTAAGGCTTCCATCCAACAGGTGAGTGCACGGCCCCAGAATGACCTCACACAACAGCTTAGCTATCTTTCCCAAATTAGTAATTGGACCAGAGAACAAAAGCTGGCTGTTTGCATAACAGGTGAGTCGAGCTCCAGGATCAAGGAAAAGAGTAGTGTAACCCTTCTGCAGGTAAGAAATTTTTAAATGATATGTTTTTTGGTGCCTTGGTTGTTATGTAAGAGCCTGGATGTCAGTGAACTGATTGATTAAGTACCATGGGATCGATTGCTGATGCTAGCACATGTGGAAACAAAAGGCTGACATTCAGGAGCGGCATTGGCCTTATGCGTGGGTGTGCTGCAGAAACAGGCATCAAATAACACACATAACAGTTGTTCAAATTTACCTTGTTAGCCAAAAAATTAGCATATCTGTACCACATGCTCATCTGATATGGGTTATGTGGTGTATCAAACATCCACTCAAAACTTGATTGCGGCTTCACTTGCTTCTGGTCTGAATTGTCACGTGGTTCATATATTTTATCATACCACCACACAGTAAATGCCACAATTATAGCAATAATTGTCAGAATTGTCAGCAGAGTGTGCACTTTGCACCCTGCTGTAGCAGCACATCTTTCCATAGCTAAGTCTTTGAGCAGTTTTTTAATATCTCTCTCTCTCTCTCTTTTTTTTTTTTTTTTCAAGGAGAGAGAGAGAAAACAGTTCTGGTCTTAGAAAATATGTCTTCATTCTTTGACAGTTCAGAATCTTACTTCAACAGTTCTGGGCTTAGGAACTGAAGGTGACAGTTCAGGGTCTCAGTCCAACAGTTCTGGGTTTGGGGACTGAGGGAACCAGGAACTCTTTATGTTGTTTCCCTTCAGATGTAATGCATGGATCTGTACTATCATCAGTATGTATAAGGCATGCTGCAATTGGAAGTAAAATAATGTGTCATGTACTCTGTCCTGTGTCCTGTTCTTGACGTTTCTGTAAACGCAGGTACACAGGAATGGAACAGGATTTCCTTATCTCCGGTTCTTCAAAGAATCAGATTCATCTGCTTCTCTTCCTGGTCTGGTCACCATCTGCTTCTGCTGCTCTATTTCAAGCTTGTAGTCCGTCTGCTTCTTATCCTGGCTCATATTGACAAGAATCTCCTCAGTTTTAGCTGGTTTCTCATGTGCTTCAGGACCCTGGATGAGCTTGGGTGTCTTATCTAGTTCAACTTTATCTTTATTGTTGTTCTCTGATCACACTCTGGTCACCCTCGCTTTAGTTGTTAGACATGCTTCCAGCCGTTGCTGGACCCATAGGCCATCTGCCAACACTGTTACACGTTGTTTTCCTTGTCCAGTTCAGGCTCTTCCAGATATCTTTGTCTTTTGCAGTGGGATAGATGCACCCAAGATGACCTCTGCAATCTTCACTGCAGTGAGGGTGGTTAGCAGCACTTGGAATGGACCCTCCCACTTTGATGACCAGTTCTTTCTCTTAATGGTCTTTATCAGCACCCAATCGCCAATCTGGATCGGATTCTTGGGGTCCTGCACAGAAACAGGAGAGTCTGGTATCTTGTTAGCGTGTATGACATTCTTGTGGGACAACACTCGTCTCATATAATCAACTAATCCCTCATCTTCACTGTCAGGCCCAGCTATTTTCTGTAAGTCTGGTAACCTATAGGGCCTGCCGTACAGAATTTCAAATGGCGTAAGTCCAGTCTCTAAGCTGGGTGTTATGTGCATGTATAATTTCACCAAATCTAAACAATAAACCCAATTTTTCCCTGTTTCTTCCATGCATTTTCTGAGCCTACTTTTAATTGTCCTATTTGTTCTTTCCACTAAACCTGCACTTTGAGGATGGTAAGCACAATGTGTTTTTGCATTTATTCTCAAGTGGTCTGTTAAATGTTGAATGATTTTATTTACAAAATGTGTACCATTATAATGCCATATACCAACACAGTGCAGAGTAGCTACCTAAACTCTGTAAGGGAGATAGAGTATCTTGTCAATAGTTTTACATCCTCATTGAAGACAACTTTGGATGCTGTAGCTCCTCTGAAAAAGAGAGCTTTAAATCAGAAGTGTCTGACTCCGTGGTATAACTCACAAACTCGTAGCTTAAAGCAGATAACCCGTAAGTTGGAGAGGAAATGGCGTCTCACTAATTTAGAAGATCTTCACTTAGCCTGGAAAAAGAGTCTGTTGCTCTATAAAAAAGCCCTCCGTAAAGCTAGGACATCTTTCTACTCATCACTAATTGAAGAAAATAAGAACAACCCCAGGTTTCTTTTCAGCACTGTAGCCAGGCTGACAAAGAGTCAGAGCTCTATTGAGCTGAGTATTCCATTAACTTTAACTAGTAATGACTTCATGACTTTCTTTGCTAACAAAATTTTAACTATTAGAGAAAAAATTACTCATAACCATCCCAAAGACGTATCGTTATCTGTGGCTGCTTTCAGTGATGCCGGTATTTGGTTAGACTCTTTCTCTCCGATTGTTCTGTCTGAGTTATTTTCATTAGTTACTTCATCCAAACCATCAACATGTTTATTAGACCCCATTCCTACCAGGCTGCTCAAGGAAGCCCTACCATTATTTAATGCTTCGATCTTAAATATGATCAATCTATCTTTGTTAGTTGGCTATGTACCACAGGCTTTTAAGGTGGCAGTAATTAAACCATTACTTAAAAAGCCATCACTTGACCCAGCTATCTTAGCTAATTATAGGCCAATCTCCAACCTTCCTTTTCTCTCAAAAATTCTTGAAAGGGTAGTTGTAAAACAGCTAACTGATCATCTGCAGAGGAATGGTCTATTTGAAGAGTTTCAGTCAGGTTTTAGAATTCATCATAGTACAGAAACAGCATTAGTGAAGGTTACAAATGATCTTCTTATGGCCTCAGACAGTGGACTCATCTCTGTGCTTGTTCTGTTAAACCTCAGTGCTGCTTTTGATACTGTTGACCATATATTTTTATTACAGAGATTAGAGCATGCCATAGGTATTAAAGGCACTGTGCTGCGGTGGTTTGAATCATATTTGTCTAATAGATTACAATTTGTTCATGTAAATGGGGAATCTTCTTCACAGACTAAAGTTAATTATGGAGTTCCACAAGGTTCTGTGCTAGGACCAATTTTATTCACTTTATACATGCTTCCCTTAGGCAGTATTATTAGACGGTATTGCTTAAATTTTCATTGTTACGCAGATGATACCCAGCTTTATCTATCCATGAAGCCAGAGGATACACACCAATTAGCTAAACTGCAGGATTGTCTTACAGACATAAAGACATGGATGACCTCTAATTTCCTGCTTTTAAACTCAGATAAAACTGAAGTTATTGTACTTGGCCCCACAAATCTTAGAAACATGGTGTCTAACCAGATCCTTACTCTGGATGGCATTACCCTGACCTCTAGTAATACTGTGAGAAATCTTGGAGTCATTTTTGATCAGGATATGTCATTCAAAGCGCATATTAAACAAATATTTAGGACTGCTTTTTTGCATTTACGCAATATCTCTAAAATTAGAAAGGTCTTGTCTCAGAGTGATGCTGAAAAACTAATTCATGCATTTATTTCCTCTAGGCTGGACTATTGTAATTCATTATTATCAGGTTGTCCTAAAAGTTCCCTAAAAAGCCTTCAGTTAATTCAAAATGCTGCAGCTAGAGTACTGACGGGGACTAGAAGGAGAGAGCATATCTCACCCATATTGGCCTCTCTTCATTGGCTTCCTGTTAATTCTAGAATAGAATTTAAAATTCTTCTTCTTACTTATAAGGTTTTGAATAATCAGGTCCCATCTTATCTTAGGGACCTCGTAGTACCATATCACCCCAATAGAGCGCTTCGCTCTCAGACTGCAGGCTTACTTGTAGTTCCTAGGGTTTGTAAGAGTAGAATGGGAGGCAGAGCCTTCAGCTTTCAGGCTCCTCTCCTGTGGAACCAGCTCCCAATTCAGATCAGGGAGACAGACACCCTCTCTACTTTTAAGATTAGGCTTAAAACTTTCCTTTTTGCTAAAGCTTATAGTTAGGGCTGGATCAGGTGACCCTGAACCATCCCTTAGTTATGCTGCTATAGACTTAGACTGCTGGGGGGTTCCCATGATGCACTGTTTCTTTCTCTTTTTGCTCTGTATGCACCACTCTGCATTTAATCATTAGTGATTGATCTCTGCTCCCCTCCACAGCATGTCTTTTTCCTGGTTCTCTCCCTCAGCCCCAACCAGTCCCAGCAGAAGACTGCCCCTCCCTGAGCCTGGTTCTGCTGGAGGTTTCTTCCTGTTAAAAGGGAGTTTTTTCCTTCCCACTGTAGCCAAGTGCTTGCTCACAGGGGGTCGTTTTGACCGTTGGGGTTTTACATAATTATTGTATGGCCTTGCCTTACAATATAAAGCGCCTTGGGGCAACTGTTTGTTGTGATTTGGCGCTATATAAAAAAATTGATTGATTGATAGTATGCGCAGCACACTTACAAATGGCAATGGCTGCCGGAAGTTGGACTGCTTGCAATAAGGACAGCAAAAGATCTTTGTGTAACACTGGCTTCCCTGATGATGTAATCTTCCCTCTATTTTTCCAATAATGGGGAAAAACATGGACTGTCGAGAAGGCATACTGACTATCAGTGTATATGGTCACTCTCTTTCCCTTCATTAATTTGCAGGCCTCGGTCAAGGCTATAAGCTGCAGCCTGGGCCGACAGGTGGTTTGGTAAAGATTGAGCAATAACAACTTTGTCTGCCGAGAGTACAGCGTAGCCCGAAGCATTAGTACCATCTTGATTGTTCATCAACGAAAATAATTTCAGAATTAGAAAGTGGTACACTGCTTAAATCAGAACGGGGTTTATGAATCTCCTCAGAGTCAGCGAGACAGTCATGTGGCTCACCTTCACCTTCAACAGGGAGAAGTGTGGCTGGATTTAAAACAGAACATCTTTCCACAGTAAGATGTGGTTGAGACAACAAAGTAGTCATACATGACAAATGTCTGGGTGAGGAGAGGAAAGTCATATTTGTAACAAAAGTGCAGACACAGCATGTGGCGCCTTCAATGTCAGTGAATGAAACAAACTACTCCGGCAGAGGCTTGCACAGCCAGAGAAGCAGCAACCACCGCTCAGACACAAGGTGGTAAAGCTCTAGCCACAGGGTCCAACTTGGTGGAATAAAAAGCCACCGGTCGCAGTTTACTGCCATGTTGCTGTGTGAGCACTGATGTCATAAAGTCACCTTTGCAATCAACCATCTGAACAAAAGGTTTGCTATAGTCTGGTAAGGCCAGTGTTGTGTTTGAGGTTAAGGCCTTTTTAACATCACAGAAGGCTTCTTCAGTTTGTTCTGTCCATGTCAGAACAGCTGACATGGTGAAGATTTTTCCCATAAATCATGTTTGAAAGGGGCCCTGTTAGTTATGCAAAGTTTGGTATCCAATGCCTGCAATAGTTGATTAGGCCCAAGAAGGACATCATTTGTTTTTTTTTTGTCAGTGGTTTAGGAGCTTGCAGAATGGTTATTTTTCTGTCTTCAAGAATAGTGCAGCCACCTGCACTGAGATTATGTTCCAAATATTTTACTTGTGACTGACAATACTGGAGTTTATCTTTACTGGCTTTATGACCGTTCTGTGCCAAAAAGGTCAGTAAAGCTAAAGTGTCTTGAGTGCAGGCCTGCTTCATCTCTGGTGCTACTAAAATGTTGTCAACATACAGCAATATTTGGCTGCCTTGAGATGGAATAAATTTCGCCAAATTGCTAGCCATAGCTTGTGAAAAACCCTCAGGCAGTCTGGTATATGTGTATCTTTTCCCCTCAAATGTGAAAGCAAACCAAAATTGGCTATGTTCGTGAATAGGAATAGAGAAAAATCCATTGCTTATATCCACTACTGAAAACCATTTGGCTTGGGGATTCAAGGAGTTCAGCAGTGTGTGTGGATCTGGAACACATGGGGCCCTCTGGACCACAGCAGCATTGACCACCTGAAGGTCTTGTACCATTCTCCATCCTATAGAGGGGGGTGCCTTTTTCACAGGAAATATTGGTGTATTGCAAGGTGAATCTGGACATTCAATTAACACTCCCGCAGACAGCAAGGCCTTGATTACAGGCCTTATACCTTCAACAGCATCAGGTTTTAAGGGTTACTGTCGCATACAAGGTCTGTATTCAGTTTTAGTTTGTATTTGAATTGGTTGTACTCTTGTTATTTATCCTATGTCTGCAGGTCCCTGACACCATAGACATTCAGAAACAGTGGCTAGGTCATTGTTATCACTTTCTGACAGTGAATATATAGTTCACTCTTGTGAAGGGTCTCCATGCATATGAGTTGCAGCATGTGCTGGAACAATCCAATTTAGTCTGTATCGGTAAGCGTCCAGTCCGGGACGGTATTCTTCTCCGTCTTTTGTTAGGGTCCAGTCTCTTGTGGCCATACATCTTGTCACAAATATTCCTATGTCAGACCATGGAGCATCAGGCGTTTATGCCAGGGAGATGTGGGGGTCAGAATAACCATCAAAACATGTCATAGCGGGGTTCCGGTTATGGCGTCGGTGTGAGCAGACACACTCAAATTGCTCCCTGATACTGAAGCATTTTTTTTTCTTGATGACACGCTTAATTTGACAACATTTTTATCTCTTAAACCACAAGAAGTCACATCGCACCTCAACGGACACCAGAATGAGTAAATCTCACAGCAGTAGCGGTAAAAACCAACCCCAGCTAACTCAGCACTTTAGCACACAAGACAAAGAGGCTAACAAGATGGCTAATGATGTAGCTGCTAATGTGGAGCCGCTAACATTGAACATGTTGGTTGAAGAGCTGCAGAAACTTCATAAGAGTGTAATGAGTGAGCTCACCGCCTCCGTAAATGTTGCTTTGGCTCCAATCTAAGCCTCACTTCAAACTATCACAGAGGCCATAACTTCTCACACTGCTACCATCACCGCCATGGAGACGGCGCTCACCGCTCACTCAGACGGAATTGCCGCTTTGGAGGAGGACGTGACCACGCTAAAATCACAACTGGAGACCGCTATGCAGGTGATTGAGAAACTTCAGCAGTCCATGGGGGATCTGATTTTGCGCTCCAAAAGAAAGAACCTACCTGTGATCGGTGTCCCTGAAGGAACGGAGGGGAGTGATGCCCGGCTCTTTATAACCACACTGTTAAAGAAGGTGGCCGGTGAAGCTTTGCAGGATCTGGACATTGAGCTCGAACGCGCTCATCGCAGTCCGGCTCCGAAGTCGCCTCAAGGATCCCGACCCTTCATTATCCGGTTTCATAAATATATTCACAGAGAACGAGTGTTGCAGTGGGCGAAGAAAAACCGCAACATCTCATATATGGGACATTTCATCAGGATTTTTGAAGATTTCAGCCACACAATTGCCAAGAAGAGGGCCAGTTTCAACAAAGTGAAGAGCCAGCTCTACAAGGATGGAATACGCTTCGGTGTTATTTATCCAGCCCACCTGAAGATCACCATAAACCAGGGGTGGGCAGTGAGGGCCGAGACACTGCAGGTTTTCCTTGCAACCAATCACCTCAGCAGGTGGATTGCTGATGAGCTTCTCCCCTGAACATAAACACCTGATCGTCAATGAAATCACCTGCTGAGACAAGTGATCATTAATGAAATCACCTGCTGAGGTGATTGGTTGTAAGGAAAATCTGCAGTGTCTCGGCCCTTCATGGCACATGATTGCCCACCCCTGCCATAAACGGACAGACGCGCATATTTGACTCGGCCGAGGCGGCGGAGCGATTCTATTTGGGGTAACAGAAGTAAGCGAATACTGTGGAAGTTTAAAGTTCTAGGAATAACTGAATGGACAGAATTTACAGTTCTGGTGTCTCTGACGGCTCTATTTATAAATGTGTTACATTGTTAGAAATTAAGGGAAGCAAATTAAGTAGCGAGTAATCGGAGTTCTGTAATTTTTTTCCTGCTTACTCATCTTTTTCTCCTTTCCTTTTTTTGGTTTGAGTTTTAGGTGAGTTTAGGACAAGTTTAAAGTATAAGCCGTTTTTCTTTTATGCCAATTCGGGCATCAATTTTTTTTGGTGTTTTTACATCTGATATACTCTGTTGCAATGTCCATGTGGTTACATCTCTGCTTTATATAATAAGTCTTTTGGATGAGTATTTATTCTATACTGTCAAAGTTATACCATCCAAATAACTGTTTCTAATCTAATGGATGGGCTTGGTTCCATTAGGTTTACAAGCTGGAACATGAAAGGACTTGGTGGACCTATAAAAAGAGCAAGAGTTTTCTCACACCTTAAACAGGTGAAATCAGAAATAATTTTTCTGCAGGAAACCCACATGTGCGTGTGTGATCATACCAGACTACGAAAGCCTTGGATTGGACAAGTGTTTCATTCAAGTTTCAATAGCTGCTCAAGAGGCACAGCAATATTAATACACAAAAGATTGCAGTTCTCACGCGAACAAATTTTACCTGACCCAAATGGGCGTTATATCATTGCTGTTGGCAAGTTACTCCAAACCCCAGTCATTTTGACCTGTGTTTATGCCCCGAATTGGGACTGTCCTAGTTTTATTACAACTTTATTCTCACTAATTCCTTATCTGAACACACATTACTTAATTTTCGGGGGAGATCTCAATTTAGTAATTGACTCTGCCCTTGATAAATCTAATCTGAAAAATATGACTCCCTTGAAGATGGCAAAAACTCTGACTACACTTATGAACCAAATTGGTTGTGTGGATGTGTGGCGTCATAATCACCCAACAATAAAAGAGTTTTCATTTTATTCGCATGTACATCAGACTCACTCTCAGATTGACTATTATTTTTTAGATTAAAAGCTACTATCTACTGTGAAATCATGTGACTATTCTACAATAATCATTTCCGATCACGCCCCTCTTTTGTTAGATATGCAGCTCATTCCCAAAAGTGAGAATCGTCCAACATGGTGTCTCAATACAGGGTTATTATCCTCTGATACATTTGCAACTTTGTATCTGAGAAGATTTCCCTATTTATTCAAACGAATAGATCTGATTCTACCTCTCCTTCCCTTTTGTGGGAAACCCTCAAAGCAGTCATACGCGGTGAGATTATCTCCTATTGTGTTAGATTAAACAAGGAGGGAAAACAAAGACAACAAGAACTACTGGAAGCAATCAGGCTAATTGATAACCAGCATTCTCCTAATTCTTCGCATCAAACAGAGAGATTAAAGCTCCAAACTGAATTTGACATCATCACCACAAATAAAGCAGAGTCACTTTTAAGACGCACAAAATACACATATTATGAACATGGTGACAGGGCCAGTCGGCTGTTGGCACTGACACTGAAATGACAAGATTCATCTCGTTTTATTACACAAATTCACAAAGACCCAAGTACTATAACCAAAGATCCATTAGAGATAAATAAGGCTTTCAGCCAATATTACACTAATCTTTACAAGTCTGAGGCCCCATCTGATAAAACTCAAATACTTTTTTGGATAACCTAAATTTCCCAAAGATTAAAAATATAACTAAGGAAAACCTTGATTCTCCTCTTTGTTTAAATGAAGTAATAACCAGTCTTAAACTAATGCAAAGTGGCAAAGCACCGGGCCCAGATGGTTTTCCAGCTGATTTTTTTAAAGAAATTCTCTGACCAACTTGCCCCCTTGATGTTGGACATGTTTAATGACTCACTGGAACGTGGAATACTCCCTTTAACTTTAACCCAAGCCTCAATTTCACTTATTCCAAAACCTGACAAAAATCTGGAAGAATGCAGTAATTGGAGACCCGTCAGTCTTCTTAACGCCGATTTTAAATTATGAGCTAAGATTTTAGCTAACCGTCTTGACCCCTGCCTACCAAGCATAATCTCCAGCGATCAAACTGGCTTCATTGGGGGACGACATTTATTTTCAAATATTCGTCGGTTACTCACCATTATCCTTTCAAAATCTCATGTACAGGAGGCTGAAATGGTGGTATCAATGGATGCAGAAAAGGCTTTTGACAGGGTGGAGTGGGGATATTTATTCACAGTTCTCAACAAATTTGGTTTTGGTCCGAAATACATTTCATGGATACAACTTTTATACAGTGCTCCTACTGCGAGTGTGATTACAAACTCCATCCGGTCTGAATATTTCCCTTTGCAACGCGGCTGCCGACAGGGCTGCCCACTGTCACCGCTATTATTTGCCATTGTTATTGAACCCCTGTCCATTGCCATCAAAAGCTCTTCATTAATCACTGGCATTTATCGAAACGGAATTGAGCACAGGGTCTCACTCTATGCTGACGACCTTCTTTCTTTCTTTTCTTTTTAATATTTATTTCATTCATTTAAAAGAAAAACAGAAAAGCAAAAAACAAAAGCACCACAATACCAGAATGAAAAGGAGCAGAAAGAAGAACAAGTCTTATGATTTCTGCCCCTTTTAACAATACAATCTTTCAATATACAGCATCATAGTCAACATTATTTAACAGATTGCATTTCTTTAACTTGTCACATACCACTGACCCATTTCATAATTATGACCAGAAATTAATAGATTACATCACTGACAGGTTACATTTAAACTTAAGACACTCCAAACATTATTAACAGTTTACTTTTTTTTTTTTTTGACTTTCTTGCAGCCCACTGACTTACTTCATAGTTTCATACTTACTTAATACATCTAATTTAATATGTTTTTTAAATAATTTAAGTGACCTTAATTCTTTAATTTCTTTATTAAGATTGTTCCATAATTTGACACCATTTACTGCAATACTCCTTTCCTTTACTTTGGTTCTAAATCTTGTTTTTTTAAAGACTTCTATTCCTTTCAATTTATAACTACTTACTCTTTTTTCAAACATATTTTGAATGTTTGTTGGTAAAGTATTTTTATTAACTTGGTACATCGTTTGTAATATTTTCAAATCAACTAAATCATGAAATTTAAGTACCCTATACTTAATAAACAATGGATTAGATGAATCTCTAAAACCACTGTTACTAATCACTTTTAAAGCTCTTTTCTGCAAAATAAATAAAGGTTGTATATAGGTTGTATATGTTGATCCCCAGATTTCTACACAGTAAGTTAAATATGGGACAATCAATGAATTGTACAATGTTAATAAACCATAACTATTTAATGAATATTTAACTTTATGCAAAACAGCAATGGCTTTCGCTATTTTTCCTTTTATGTAATTTATGTGTGACTTCCATGTAAGATCTTCATCAATCATGACTCCTAAAAATTTCATTTCTTTTACCCTTTGTATATCCATTCCATCTATTTGTAATGACACATTATTTTCTTTCGCTCTATCATTAAACAATATGAAATTTGTCTTATTAATATTTAGTGACAATCTGTTTATATCAAACCAATGTTTAACTTTTTCCAACTCTGTATTTATCACTTGTGCTACTTCCTGTATATCTGATCCAGAGTAAAACAGCGTTGTATCATCAGCAAATAAAATGCTGCCAAGCACATTGGATACATTCACAAAATCATTGATATACAAGATAAACAGTTTGGGTCCAAGTACCGATCCTTGTGGTACTCCATAAATAATGTTACACAATTCTGATTTGGTATTATTTATCTGAACAAACTGTTTTCTATTTTCTAAGTAGCTTTTTACCCACTGATGTGCAACACCTCTTATTCCATATTGTTGTAACTTGTGGAGCAATCTTGAGTGGTCTATAACATCAAAAGCCTTTTTCAGGTCAATAAAAATACTTACAAAATAATCCTTATTATCTATTGTTGTTGATATTTTCTCTATTAGTTCCATAATTGCCATAGCTGTTGAATGTTTTGTTCTGAATCCATACTGAGCATTATTTAAAATATGATGTTTCTCAATAAATTTATCCAATCTTGTTACAAAAACTTTTTCCATAATTTTAGAAAACTGTGGAAGCAATGATACTGGCCTGTAATTAGAAAAATTATGTTTGTCTCCATTTTTATATAATGGGACTACCTTAGCAATTTTCATTTCATCTGGAAAAACCCCAGTTGACAGAGACAGATTACAAATATAAGTAAATGGTTCAATAACAATTTCTATTATACTTTTTACAGTCATCATGTCTAAATCTTCATGGTCAGTTGATCTTTTGCTTACACAGTTTTTTACAATATTTCTTATTTCATCTTTTTCCACATTGTCCAGGAAAATACTATTGACCGTATTTACCAATGTACATAATTTATCTTCTATTATTGGTTTATTTCCCACCAGACTTGACCCTACATTTGAAAATAATCATTAAACCCATTTGCAACTTCTTTTATATCATATATCTCTTTATTTTCCTTAACAAAGTAATTTGGAATAGTTTCTTTCGTTCCATCACTATCAATCACACTTTTTATAATTCCCCATGTTACCCTCATATTATCTTTACTCTTATTTAGTTTTTCACTGTAATAATCTTTTTTTTGTTTCCTAATTATTGTTAATAGTTTATTTTTATATTTTTTGTATTTATGTTCTGATTCCTTTGTTTGCAATTTTAAAAAGCACCTGTATAAATAGTTTTTCTTTGCACAAGCATTTTTATTCCCTTTGTCAGCCATGGTTTATTTACTCTTTTCTTACTAATTTCAATTAATTTACAATTTTATTGTATGATTTCATCAATATTTTCATAAATGAGTTATATGCTACATTAACATCACTGACATAAACTTCTTCCCAGTTTTGATTTTTAAGGTCATATTTTAATGCCTCTAAGGCTTTTACTGACTTATCTCTTTTAAAGTTTATATCAGTTTTTTTGTTGTACCTATTTTTATATTTAAATATTGAAAAAATTGGTAAATGGTCGCTAATATCTGTCATGAAGATCCCATTCTTGATAATTTCATCTGTTCTGTTTCTAAATATATTATCAATTACCGTTGCACTTTGCGATGTAATTCTGGTTGGTTTTGTTATCAAGGGGAATAACCCCAAACTATACATTGTATTCACAAAATCACTTAATCTTTGGCAGCTGGAGCTTTCTATGTTAATATTAAAGTCCCCACACATAAAAAGCGTTTTGTTTTTAATTTGATGGAATAATTCAATTATTTTATCTGTAAATTTCACAACACAAGAATCTGGTGCTCTGTATACACAACTAATTAAAATATTCTTAGATGTTTCATGTACAAGTTCCACTGTTACAATTTCTATATTTCTATATATTTCTATAATTGTCATTTCTTCAACAATTGTACACATCAGATCTGTTTTTGTATACAGAGCAATACCACCGCCTTTTTTATATCTTCTGTTTACAAAATACAGCTCATATCCCTCCATTTGAACTTCATCCATGAGATCATCTTTAAGCCAAGATTCAGTGATTGCAACAATACTAAATCTATTTTTAAACTGATTTAAATAATCTTTTATTTGTGACATTTTACAATACAAGCTTCGACTGTTTATATGTAAGAGTGACAGGGTATCTTCTGCAATTTTTTCACTATTCAGCTGTTCTACTGTATAATACTCACAACCAATCGTTTTTAAGTCAAATATACTTTCATCAATATTAGTGTCTATGTCATATATTTTATCCTCTGTTTCCATGTTTGATCTGATTTTTTGTTGGTCCAATTACCAACAGATGTTATATTTGATTGTCTATTCAGGTCTGTATTTCGTAAGGTCCTCCATGTTTTTGATTTGTATACTGTTTGTTCCTTCTTTCACTCTAATCCACACCCTACAATTCCAGACCCATGTAGCAACAATATGTTTCTGTTTTCTTAGTAGTCTTGCTTCCCTAGCAATATCTGCATTTTTTTTTGTTAGATGCTCATTTATATAGACACTCGTTCCTTTCAAATTCTTTGCCTGTCTTAATAACTCATATTTATATTTTCTGCTTGTAAATCGTATAACAATGTTAGACAGTTTATTTTTTCTATCTTTAGTTGGAATAGTATAACAGTCTGATATTGTGTCTTGATGGATGACAACACCTTTTTGATATAAAAAGTTTGTAACTTGTTGTTCCAATGATTGTCTTTCTTCAGGTGGTGCATCCTCCCCACTGGCTCCACCAGAATCCACCACCCTTGCATATGTCCGATGCCTTGTTTCTAGTCCAGATATTATAACGTCATCTTTTCTAGTAAATTGTTCAAGTTCATCTACACGTTGCTCAAGTTTCTTAATGATCTTGTCCTTCTCTTTAACCAGATTTTGGAGTTCTTTAATTTCCACCATCAGTTTGTCTAGATTAGACATGTCTTTTGATATATGGTTTAATGAGGTCTTTATCTCCTCTATATCTTCCTCGAGTTTATCTGTTTTCCTGGGTGGTGCCATGCCGACTGTCGTGGCTCAGTATGGCCACTATTGATTACAAAAACAATTCTCACCAGTAGCCTCCACCACCACAGGTCCGGTAGCCGCACCCCAACCCTCCCCGTTGCTAACCTCGTTCACAGCTGCCCCAGCCACGGTCGTAGCCGCCGCCAGCCCTGGATGTAGCCGCTGCTAGCCGCGGATGTAGCCGACGCCTCGGGCCTGGATGTATCGCCGCCACCGATGCCTCGGGCCTGAATGAACCGCCTCCACCGATGCCTCCGCTGCTAGCCTCGGACGTAGCCGCTGTTAACCTCGGATGTAGCCGACGCCTCGGGCCTGGATGTATCGCCGCCACCGATGCCTCGGCCTGGATGAACCGCCTCCACCGATGCCTCCGCCGCCAGCCACGGATGTAGCCGCTGCTAGCCTCGGATGTAGCCGCTGCTAGCCTCGAACGTAGCCGCTGCTAGCCTCGGACGTAGCCGCTGTTAGCCTCAGATCTAGCTGACGCCTCGGGCCTGGATGAACCGCCTCCACCGATGCCTCCGCTCTGACTGCCTCACGGTCGCAGGAAGACTGTTCCTCTGGATGGGTGCACAATGAGAAAAGGCTCTTTGACCTGCTGACTTCTTCACCCTGGGAACACAGAGAAGTCCCGCATCCTTGCAGGAGCGACGGTCACGTCTCGCCACAAACGTGTAACACGAGTCCGTCCCCGCGGCGCCCTGTTGACGGTTCGACAGACCTCCGTCGGTTAGAACACACCAGCTCCCAGGATTGCAGCAAAACAGATCCCAAGCCAAACATTGCCCTCTCGATTAGCCCCTTTTAGTTTCCCCTATTTAGGCATTAATATTTCACATGATCTCACCTCACTTAAAAAAAATAACATTTACAAGCATGGTGAAAGAAGTGAAAACAGATCTCCAACATTGGAATGCTCTTCCCTTATCCCTACTAGGCAGAATCAAACACAATAAAAATGAATGTGGTTCCAAGAATATTATTCCTTTTTTAGTGCTTGCCAATATTCCTCCCTAAATCATTTTTTTAAAAACTAGATAAGATCTTCTCTACTTTTATTTGGGCGGGTAAGACACCAAGGGCAAAATTTTCAATTATACAAAGAGCTAAATGTGATGGAGGCCTCGCACAACAAATTTCATGACATACTATTGGGCAGCCAATATTTAAAAAATTAGCATGTGGTACAGCTCCCCTAAAACAGACTGGTGCCAAATGGAGGTGCATTCATGCAGCTCTGTCTCTTTAACATCTTTGGTCTGTGCCCCTCTAAACTCATATCCTAATAATTATACCTCAAACACAGTAGTTTTATCTACAGTAAAGATTTGGAGACAGTTTCGACGCCAATTTAAAATTACTTCTGCTTCCACACTAATGCCCATCTGTGATAACCCTTTATTTACGCCTTCAACTCTTGACCCAGTTTTTTCTTTATGGAAGGATAAGGGCTTAGTTTTCTTTAAACAACTCTTTGAGGATAAAGTCTTTATGTCCTTTGATACTCTTAAAACTAAATTCAATCTTCCACAGTCTCATTTATTTAGATATTTCCAGGTCCACAATTTCGCTCAACATAATTTTCCCCATTTTCCCCATGAACCGCCAGACTCCCTTATAGATTCGATTCTATCTCATCGTGCAGCCCGTGGAATCATCTCAACGGTGGTCAAGATTATTGCATCTCCATGTCTTTTAACAGTTAGATATGCTTGGGAATCAGAACTCGTCACTTTCTCAGATGACTGGTGGCAGATGGCCTTGGAAAGAGTCAACACAACCTCTCCTTGTGCTAGCCTGACATTGATACAATTTAAAATTTTGCACAGAACGCATTTATCACAAGTTAGACTCAACAAACTATTTAACACCGATGACGTATGTGACAGATGCTCCCTCTCACCTGCTAATCACGCGTACGTTTTTCTCCTGTATAAAATTGGGACAATTCTGGACCTTTTTTTATATGTTGTCTAGAGCTCTTAACAGGCCCCTGGTTCCCAGCCCCTTAATTTCTATTTTTGGTGTGCCTGATAACTTTGCCTGTTTCTCTACCAGGGAGAAGAATGTTATTGCTTTTTCTTCTCTTGTTGCTCGCAGACGAATCCTTCTCCACTGGAAGGATCATAAACCCCCACCTTCTAAATCATGGTTGAAGGACTTAATGTCCTTTATCCACTTAGAGAAAGTGAAGTTTAGTATTAGAGGCTGTACAGACAATTTCAGTAAGACTTGGGGCTCTTTTCTTACTTTGGTAAATGCCATGTCATCGTTGGAAGACTAATATACTTTTGACAGTTCATAGAGCAGGATCGAAAGAAATTATAAAGACTAAATTGGAATACACTGTAACTTCTTCTGATATTATGTGTATATGTATGTACGTATGGATGTAGGTATATATATATATATATATATATATATATATATATATATATATATATATATATATATATATATATATATATATATATATATTATTAGCCTTTTTTTCTCTCTCTCTCTCTTTGTCTAATGTTCTGTTTTCATGGTATATCATTTATAACTGTCTGATATATGCCATATATATGTGGGGGTTCAACGTTTGTGATGTTCTGTTCTAAAAAAAATAATAATAACTTTGAATTGTACCTGAAGAATGTATAAATTGTTGAAATTTCAATAAAAACAAATAAAAAAAAAAACATGTCATAGCATCTTTGGGAATATGCACTCCTACTCCAATCATGCCCTTGACAGGTCTGAAGGACGGATTTGGCTGGACGCAAATGCAGGACTCTGACAACAAGCTCTGTAAGAAACAGCAGTTTACTGAAACAGTAAACGAGGTTTGGTACATGGAAAGGCAGTCTAACAAGAGTAATAAAAACAGAAACATCAGGCAGTAGGCGTGGTCGAGGATACAGGCAGGTAGTCGTAACACACGTGAAGCAGGCAGGACGAGAATACACAATACAGAGCTGGAGAGAAGGCACTAGGCGCATCAATCTGGCGAAGAAATGAGGCAAACAAAAGAGCTTATGTACACCCAGGTGATGAGGTACAGATTGAGAGCAGGTGTGTGGAACGCCCCAGAAAGAAGGAGTGGCCAGGGAGAAGGACACACCCACCACCAGGAAACACAGACAGACAACAGAGAAAGCGACAAACAGACCCAAACAGGAAAAAACCCCAGCAAGAGACAAATCAAAATAAGCACACGAAAATCAGGAAAGCAGCAAACAGGACCCAAAGCCTGACAGTACCCCCCCCTTAAGGGCCGACTCCAGACGGCCCAGGAGCCGCAGGATGAGCCACATGAAAGGCACGAACAAGATCAGGATCCAACACAAAACGGGAGGGAACCCAGGACCGCTCCTCGGGACCGTAACCCTCCCAGTCCACCAAATATTGGAAACCGCGACCCCGGCGGCACGAAGCAAGCAACCGGCGAACCGTAAAAACTGGACCCCCGTCCACACACCGGGCGGAAGGAGGGGGAACGGCCGGAGGGAACAGCGGACTGGACTGATAAGGCTTAACATGGCTAACATGAAACGTGGGGTGGATGCGCATGGAAGCAGGTAACCGGAGTCGAACCGAAACAGGATTGATGACTTTAGCTATGGGGAAGGGACCAACGAACCTGGGAGCTAATTTACGAGGAACCACACGGAGCGGGAGGTGACACGTCGACAACCACACTTTCTGACCAACAGTATAGGCCAGAGCGACCGTCCGCCTGCTATCAGCCGCCGCTTTATAAAGAGCCGAAGATCGGACGAGCGCCCGCCGAGCCTGCTCCCAGGTCCGTTAGCACCGAATGATCAAACTGAGGGCAGACGGGACTGGAGATCGCAGAACAGCAGGGGTAAACAAAGAAGGTTGATGACTGAAAACCACATGAAAAGGCGAATACCCAGAAGAAGCTGATGGTAAACTGTTGTGTGCTAATTCAATCCACGATAATTGTGAGGTCCAGGTGGACAGGTGTTGTGAGCACATAATACGCAAACCTTTCTCCAGTTCCTGATTAAACCGTTCTGACTGACCGTTTGCCCGCGGATGGTACCCAGATATGAGACTGGAGGTGGCCCCAAGGAGACGGCAGAATTCCCTCCAAAATCCCGAGATGAACTGTGGACCCCGGTCGGAGACTATGTCCTGCGGAAACCCATGGAGACGAAAAACATGTTGGAGCATAAGTTCTGCTAACTTCTTGGCAGAAGGTAATTTAGGCAAAGGCACAAAATGACACATTTTGGAAAGCCTATCAACAACAGTGAGAATTACTGTGTGTCCCTTAGAAGGAGGTAGTCCAGTAACAAAGTCCAGGGAAATATGAGTCCAGGGCTGTCTAGGGATTGACAGAGGCAGTAATGACCCAGAAGCAGGACGAGTGGAGGACTTGTGCATGGCACAAGCCTAACAGGCATTAACAAATTCAGTATCATCCCTACTCATACAAGGCCATCAGAACCGCTGTTGGAGAATAAACATAGTCTTTTTAATACCTGGATGGCAGGAAAAGCAACTGCTATGGCCCCACTCGATAACTGCCCCCCTAAGAGAAACCGGAACAAACAATCGATCAGCAGGACAATCGGTAGGTATGGTTTCATTCTCAAGTGCGGCCTTTTTGCGAGATTCAATGTCCCAAGTAATCGCAGAAACAAAGCATGTGGACGGCAAAATATTACCTGGATCTGTTGGAGCATCGGGATCATCATACTGTCTAGACAAAGCATCTGGTTTACCATTCTTTGTCCCGGGCCGGTAAGTGATTACGAAGTTGAACCGGCTGAAAAATATTGCCCAGCGAGCCTGGCGAGCATTTAGTCGCTTAGCGGAACGTAAATAAGCCAAATTCTTATGATCAGTATAGACTAAGAATGGTATCTGTGCCCCCTCAAGCCAGTGTCGCCACTCCTCCAAGGCCACCTTGACCGCAAGCAGCTCCCGATCGCCGATGCTATAATTACGTTCTGCGGCAGACAACTTACGGGAAAGAAAGGCACATGGATGTAATCGTTTGTCTGCGGGACACATCTGAGACAGAATTGCTCCCAGGCCTACATCGGATGCATCGACCTCAACAATGAACTGCCGTGCGGGGTCAGGAAGGAGTAGCACTGGGGCGGTAGTGAACCGTTGCTTTAGGATCTTAAAGGCCTCGTCACATTCCAGTGTCCACTTGAACACACGTAGCAACGAAATTACGTTATGAAGTGGCGCAGCGACCGAACTGAAATTTCAGATGAACTTGCAATAGAAATTTGCATATCCCAAAAACCTCTGGACTTCTTTACAGCTACTGGGCACCGCCCAATCTTGTACTGCAGCCACCTTTTCGGGATCCATCTGAATCTTGCCCTCCGTAATAACAAAACCCAGAAAGGATACAGTAGGCTTATGGAATTCACATTTCTCCGCTTTGACATACAATTCGTTCCGTAAAAGGGTTTGTAACACGGTCCGTACATGCCGGGTGTGCGTTTCTAGGTCAGGGGAGAAAATAAGTATATCATCCAAATATATGAACACAAACCTATTCAAGAACTCCCATAGTACATCATTAACTAGGTTCTGGAAGACAGCCGGCGCATTCGTAAGCCCAAATGGCGTCACCAAATACTCGTAGTGGCCGGAGGAGGTGTTAAACGCCGTCTTCCATTCGTCCCCTCTTGTTGTGTGGCTGCTGAAGAGGAGGTACTGCTGGCCCACCACCAGAGGGTGCCCTGCCTGAAGTGCGGGCTTCAGGCACGAGAGGGCGCAACTGCCTTGCAGGAGTAACCGGGAGTGACAGCTGTCACTCATCATCATCAACACCAGCTGTCACTCATCTTCACCACTAACCACCATCACCATAAAAACCGGGCAGCATCGCCACCTCGCTGCCAAGATATCGTCTACCATATAGGTAAATTCTCAGCCGTGTTCGTGCCGAATGCACGTTGTTACTCTCTCACATTTCTGATCTGTTTGCAGGTGTTCGCTCACTACTTTCTGCCGGGTTTGTGGATGGTGGAGAAATGAACGGATTTCACTTCTCACCCCGAACTGCACTAAAGTAGGAGACTGACTCTGCATAACTGTGAATGTGTTAAAGGTGGACTCCCACTTAACAAAGGAGAGGTCGTTTTTGCTGACTGTTTACTGGGTGTGTACACACACACCCACCATTAACTGTTTCTGCCTCCTGCCAGCAGTACCAGGTCTGATAGCTGGAGACGGTGGCCACCTGGGGACTCAGGACTTGGCGGCTCCGGTGTGCTTCAGACCCGTTGGCAGTGGAAATCGTGTGGGACCCAGCTCTTCTCTGGACAGACGTCTTCTATCCTTGAGCCTGCCCACACGTCACCTTTGTATATTGACTGAATACAAATTCTGTGATTGTCTGTATTTCGTTGTGCACATTCACAACAGTAAATTGTTGTTTTTGGCTCATCCATTGTCCATTCATTTACGCCCCCTGTTGTGGGTCCGTGTCACTACACTTTCCCAACACCTCTCTAATCCTGACCAAATGATAAGCATTACGAAGATCTAATTTGGTGAATACTTTAGCACCCTCTAGTGATTCAAAAGCAGACGACATCAAAGGTAAGGGATAACGGTTCTTCACAGTTATGGCGTTTAACCCTCGATAATCAATGCAAGGCCGAAGCGTCTTATCCTTTTTCTCCACAAAGAAAAATCCTGCCCCTGCAAGTGATGATGAGGGCCGAATTAATCCCGCGTCCAACGATTCCTGTATGTATGCCTGCATGGCGGTACGTTCAGGGGTGCAATCGTACATACGATGAGGTGGGAGTGATTTAGCTTTAGCTTTACTAAACACTGTTGCAAGGTCAATCAATCAATCAATCAATCAATCAATTTTTTTATATAGCGCCAAATCACAACAAACAGTTGCCCCAAGGCGCTTTATATTGTAAGGCAAGGCCATACAATAATTATGTAAAACCCCAACGGTCAAAACGACCCCCTGTGAGCAAGCACTTGGCTACAGTGGGAAGGAAAAACCCCCCCTTAACAGGAAGAAACCTCCAGCAGAACCAGGCCCAGGGAGGGGCAGTCCTCTTCTGGGACTGGTTGGGGCTGAGGGAGAGAACAAGGAAAAAGACATGCTGTGGAGGGGAGCAGAGATCGATCACTAATGATTAAATGCAGAGTGGTGCATACAGAGCAAAAAGAGAAAGAAACAGTGCATCATGGGAACCCCCCAGCAGTCTAAGTCTATAGCAGCATAACTAAGGGATGGTTCAGGGTCACCTGATCCAGCCCTAACTATAAGCTTTAGCAAAAAGGAAAGTTTTAAGCCTAATCTTAAAAGTAGAGAGGGTGTCTGTCTCCCTGATCTGAATTGGGAGCTGGTTCCACAGGAGAGGAGCCTGAAAGCTGAAGGCTCTGCCTCCCATTCTACTCTTACAAACCCTAGGAACTACAAGTAAGCCTGCAGTCTGAGAGCGAAGCGCTCTATTGGGGTGATATGGTACTACGAGGTCCCTAAGATAAGATGGGACCTGATTATTCAAAACCTTATAAGTAAGAAGAAGAATTTTAAATTCTATTCTAGAATTAACAGGAAGCCAAAGAAGAGAAGCCAATATGGGTGAGATATGCTCTCTCCTTCTAGTCCCCGTCAGTACTCTAGCTGCAGCATTTTGAATTAACTGAAGGCTTTTTAGGGAACTTTTAGGACAACCTGATAATAATGAATTACAATAGTCCAGCCTAGAGGAAATAAATGCATGAATTAGTTTTTCAGCATTACTCTGAGACAAGACCTTTCTGATTTTAGAGATATTGCGTAAATGCAAAAAAGCAGTCCTACATATTTGTTTAATATGCGCTTTGAATGACATATCCTGATCAAAAATGACTCCAAGATTTCTCACAGTATTACTAGAGGTCAGGGTAATGCCATCCAGAGTAAGGATCTGGTTAGACACCATGTTTCTAAGATTTGTGGGGCCAAGTACAATAACTTCAGTTTTATCTGAGTTTAAAAGCAAGAAATTAGAGGTCATCCATGTCTTTATGTCTGTAAGACAATCCTGCAGTTTAGCTAATTGGTGTGTGTCCTCTGGCTTCATGGATAGATAAAGCTGGGTATCATCTGCGTAACAATGAAAATTTAAGCAATACCGTCTAATAATACTGCCTAAGGGAAGCATGTATAAAGTGAATAAAATTGGTCCTAGCACAGAACCTTGTGGAACTCCATAATTAACTTTAGTCTGTGAAGAAGATTCCCCATTTACATGAACAAATTGTAATCTATTAGACAAATATGATTCAAACCACCGCAGCGCAGTGCCTTTAATACCTATGGCATGCTCTAATCTCTGTAATAAAATTTTATGGTCAACAGTATCAAAAGCAGCACTGAGGTCTAACAGAACAAGCACAGAGATGAGTCCACTGTCCGAGGCCATAAGAAGATCATTTGTAACCTTCACTAATGCTGTTTCTGTACTATGATGAATTCTAAAACCTGACTGAAACTCTTCAAATAGACCATTCCTCTGCAGATGCTCAGTTAGCTGTTTTACAACTACCCTTTCAAGAATTTTTGAGAGAAAAGGAAGGTTGGAGATTGGCCTATAATTAGCTAAGATAGCTGGGTCAAGTGATGGCTTTTTAAGTAATGGTTTAATTACTGCCACCTTAAAAGCCTGTGGTACATAGCCAACTAACAAAGATAGATTGATCATATTTAAGATCGAAGCATTAAATAATGGTAGGGCTTCCTTGAGCAGCCTGGTAGGAATGGGGTCTAATAAACATGTTGATGGTTTGGATGAAGTAACTAATGAAAATAGACAGAACAATCGGAGCGAAAGAGTCTAACCAAATACCGGCATCACTGAAAGCAGCCAAAGATAACGATACGTCTTTGGGATGGTTATGAGTATTTTTTTCTCTAATAGTTAAAATTTTGTTAGCAAAGAAAGTCATGAAGTCATTACTAGTTAAAGTTAATGGAATACTCAGCTCAATAGAGCTCTGACTCTTTGTCAGCCTGGCTACAGTGCTGAAAAGAAACCTGGGGTTGTTCTTATTTTCTTCAATTAGTGATGAGTAGAAAGATGTCCTAGCTTTACGGAGGGCTTTTTTTTATAGAGCAACAGACTCTTTTTCCAGGCTAAGTGAAGATCTTCTAAATTAGTGAGACGCCATTTCCTCTCCAACTTACGGGTTATCTGCTTTAAGCTACGAGTTTGTGAGTTATACCACGGAGTCAGACACTTCTGATTTAAAGCTCTCTTTTTTAGAGGAGCTACAGCATCCAAAGTTGTCTTCAATGAGGATGTAAAACTATTGACGAGTCTAATAATAGATTAAATGCAGTGTTGAGGCTGTCATTCTCAGCATCTGTGTGGATGTTAAAATCGCCCACTATAATTATCTTATCTGAGCTAAGCACTAAGTCAGACAAAAGGTCTGAAAATTCACAGAGAAACTCACAGTAACGACCAGGTGGACGATAGATAATAACAAATAAAACTGGTTTTTGGGACTTCCAATTTGGATGGAAAAGACTAAGAGTCAAGCTTTCAAATGAATTAAAGCTCTGTCTGGGTTTTTGATTAATTAATAAGCTGGAATGGAAGATTGCTGCTAATCCTCCCCCTCGGCCCGTGCTACGAGCATTCTGACAGTTAGTGTGACTCGGGGGTGTTGACTCATTTAAACTAACATATTCATCCTGCTGTAACCAGGTTTCTGTAAGGCAGAATAAATTAATATGTTGATCAATTATTATATCATTTACCAACAGGGACTTAGAAGAGAGAGACCTAATGTTTAATAGACCACATTTAACTGTTTTAGTCTGTGGTGCAGTTGAAGGTGCTATATTATTTTTTCTTTTTGAATTTTTATGCTTAAATAGATTTTTGCTGGTTATTGGTGGTCTGGGAGCAGGCACCGTCTCTACGGGGATGGGGTAATGAGGGGATGGTAGGGGGAGAGAAGCTGCAGAGAGGTGTGTAAGACTACAACTCTGCTTCCTGGTCCCAACCCTGGATAGTCACGGTTTGGAGGATTTAAGAAAATTGGCCAGATTTCTAGAAATGAGAGCTGCTCCATCCAAAGTGGGATGGATGCCGTCTCTCCTAACAAGACCAGGTTTTCCCCAGAAGCTTTGCCAATTATCTATGAAGCCCACCTCATTTTTTGGACACCACTCAGACCGCCAGCAATTCAAGGAGAACATGCGGCTAAACATGTCACTCCCGGTCTGATTGGGGAGGGGCCCAGAGAAAACTACAGAGTCCGACATTGTTTTTGCAAAGTTACACACCGATTTAATGTTAATTTTAGTGACCTCCGATTGGCGTAACCGGGTGTCATTACTGCCAACGTGAATTACAATCTTACCAAATTTACGCTTAGCCTTAGCCAGCAGTTTCAAATTTCCTTCAGTGTCGCCTGCTCTGGCCCCCGGAAGACAATTGACTATGGTTGCTGGTGTCGCTAACTTCACATTTCGCAAAACAGAGTCGCCAATAACCAGAGTTTGATCCTCGGCGGGTGTGTCGCCGAGTGGGGAAAAACGGTTAGAGATGTGAACGGGTTGGCGGTGTACACGGGGCTTCTGTTTAGGACTACGCTTCCTCCTCACAGTCACCCAGTCAGCCTGCTTTCCCGGCTGCTCGGGATCTGCCAGGGGGTAACTAACGGCGGCTAAGCTACCTTGGTCCGCACCGACTACAGGGGCCTGGCTAGCTGTAGAATTTTCCACGGTGCGGAGCCGAGTCTCCAATTCGCCCAGCCTGGCCTCCAAAGCTACGAATAAGCTACACTTATTACAAGTACTATTACTGCTAAAGGAGGCCGAGGAATAACTAAACATTTCACACCCAGAGCAGAAAAGTGCGGGACAGACAGGAGAAGCCGCCATGCTAAATCGGCTAAGAGCTAGTAGCTACGCTAAGCTAGCGGATTCCTAAAAACACGCAAAGTGAATAATGTGTAAATAATTTAGAGGTGATTCAGCAGAAGGAGTGCTTTAGTTAAGGCACGTAAAGATTACACTGGGAAACAAATCGTAATCTAGATAACTAGATCAATCTAACTGCGCAGATTAAACAGCTAACAGATACAGAAAAACCCCGCTGTGCTCCGGAACAGGAAGTGATACAATACCGCAGTGAGAGCCAACCACCAGAGGTCATGATAACAAGGCGGGACCCCGGCCAAGTCTGTCTGAACGAGCGTAGGCATTAGCTTGTGCCTGATGAAATTACTCATAACCATCCCAAAGACGTATCGTTATCTTTGGCTGCTTTCAGTGATGCCGGTATTTGGTTAGACTCTTTCTCTCCGATTGTTCTGTCTGAGTTATTTTCATTAGTTACTTCATCCAAACCATCAACATGCTTATTAGACCCCATTCCTGCCAGGCTGCTCAAGGAAGTCCTACCATTATTTAATGCTTCAATCTTAAATATGATCAATCTATCTTTGTTAGTTGGTTATGTACCACAGGCCTTTAAGGTGGCAGTAATTAAACCATTACTTAAAAAGCCATCACTTGACCCAGCTATCTTAGCTAATTATAGGCCAATCTCCAACCTTCCTTTTCTCTCAAAAATTCTTGAAAGGGTAGTTGTAAAACAGCTAACTGATCATCTGCAGAGGAATGGTCTATTTGATTACAATTTGTTCATGTCAATGGGGAGTCTTCTTCACAGACTAAGGTTAATTATGGAGTTCCACAAGGTTCTGTGATAGGACCAATTTTATTCACTTTATACATGCTTCCCTTAGGCAGTATTATTAGAAAGCATTGCTTAAATTTTCACTGTTACACAGATGATACCCAGCTTTATCTATCCATGAAGCCTTACTCTGGATGGCATTACCCTGACCTCTAGTAATACTGTGAAAAATCTTGGAGTCATTCAATACGCATATTAAGCAAATGTGTAGGACTGCATTTTTTCATTTACGCAATATCTCTAAAATCAGAAAGGTCTTGTCTCAGAGTGATGCTGAAAAACTAATTCATGCATTTATTTCCTCTAGGCTGGACTATTGTAATTCATTATTATCAGGTTGTCCTAAAAGTTCCCTAAAAAGCCTTCAGTTGGTTCAGAATGCTGCAGCTAGAGTACTGACGGGGACTAGCAGGAGAGAGCATATCTCACCCGTGTTGGCCTCTCTTCATTGGCTTCCTGTTAATTCTAGAATAGAATTTAAAATTCTTCTTCTTACTTATAAGGTTTTGAATAATCAGGTCCCATCTTATCTTAGGGACCTCGTAGTACCATATTACCCCATTAGAGCGCTTCGCTCTCAGACTGCGGGCTTACTTGTAGTTCCTAGGGTTTGTAAGAGTAGAATGGGAGGCAGAGCCTTCAGCTTTCAGGCTCCTCTCCTGTGGAACCAGCTCCCAATTCAGATCAGGGAGACAGATACCCTCTCTACTTTTAAGATTAGGCTTAAAACTTTCCTTTTCGCTAAGGCTTATAGTTAGGGCTGGATCGGGTGACCCTGGACCATCCCTTGGTTATGTTGCTTTAGACGTAGACTGTGGGGGGGTTCCCATGATGCACTGTTTCTTTCTTTTTTTGCTCCGTATGCATCACTCTGCATTTAATCATTAGTGATCGATCTCTGCCCCCCTTCTCGGCATGTCTTTTTCCTGGTTCTTTCCCTCAGCCCCAACCAGTCTCAGCAGAAGACTGCCCCTCCCTGAGCCTGGTTCTGCTGGAGGTTTCTTCCTGTTAAAAGGGAGTTTTTCCTTCCCACTGTGGCCAAGTGCTTGCTCATAGGGGGTCGTTTTGACCGTTGGGGTTTTTCATGGTTATTGTATGGCCTTGCCTTGCAATATGGAGCGCCTTGGGGCAACTGTTTGTTGTGATTTGGCGCTATATAAGAAAAAAGTTGATTGAGTTGATTGAGTTGAGTTGATTAAACATTTTCCGGGGCACGAAGGCCCCCATTCAGTTATTGTACCCTTAGCCCAATTGAAATTGGGACTGTGCCATTGCAGCCAGGGATGCCCCAGAATGACGGAGTGTGTCATTTTATCCAGCACTAAAAAACTGATTGTTTCCACATGGTTCTCATTGATAATTAGTCGGACGGACTGAGTCTGATGAGTGATTTGCCCCAGCTCGTGTCTGTCCACTGCCCTGACCACCAGTGGTCGTGATATACAAAATAATTTAAGGTGCAGGGATTTGGCGAGGGAGAGTAACATTAAATTGGCATCAGACCCAGAATCTACGAAGGCATGCACCATTTCTGAATTGTGATCAGATTGCAATTGAGCAGGAATATAATTCTGCGAATTAGAAAAAGAAATAGAGCTGTGACTCACCCGTACTGAGGCCTGAGGTCTTGCAGAGGCACCCCTGACTGTACAACAAGCATTCAAATGACCTGGTTTACCACAATAGAAACAAAGTCCATCGTCAAGTCTCCGCTGTCGTTCCTCCTGCGACAGATGCGTGCGGCCATGCTGCGTCGGTTCGTTAGTACCAGGAAGTTTGACGTCGGAGTGATAAGCCATGGTGGGATTCAGGTGCGATGCAAAGGCGCGCCGGGGCAGATGATGCGGCTCGCGGCGAGACCGTTCCGCCAACCGTCAGTCGATCCGGATTGCCAGGGCGATCAACTTGTCCAAATCCTCTGACAATTTGGCGGTGATCAGCTGATCACAAACCTCGGCGGACAGTCCCTGGAAGAACACATCCTGAAGTGCAGCTGGATTCCACTCGCTTTTGGTGGCCAAGATGCGGAAGTCCACAGCGTAATCCGCCACTCGGCCAGTGCCCTGCTTGAGCCTCAATAGGGAGCGCGCCGCCTCGCGTCCCGGTGATGTGTGCTGAAATACCTGCACGAGCGCTGCGGTGAAAGCTTGAAGGGAGGAGCAAGATGGCGACTGACGGCTCCACTCCGCAGTAGCCCATGCCGCAGCCCGGCCCGACAAATGGGAGATCAAGTATGCTATCTTCATCTGATCGGACGGGAACATACTGGACATCAGTTCAAAATGCAACTCACATTGCGTGATAAAGGGCATGACGTCACCAGTTTCCCCGGAGGATCATTCAGGGTAGGAAAGCTGAGTACAGATGGCTGCTTCCGGTGCAAAGGTCGTAATGGCGGCAGGCAGAAGTGACACCGGGGAGCTGGTGTTGCTTTTTGCTGGGTCCGGGCTGGCCTGAATATGAAGTTTTGAGTTTTGACAGGAGCTGTTCCAACTGGGAGCTCACGGACGTCATGAAAGCGTCCTGTCGCTGAGCTAACTCACCAAGACCGGTGCTAAGAGCGGTGAGCTGATCCTCTTGCTGGGCAAGTTGCTTGCTGTGGTGACGTACCGCAAGCTGGAAAGTCGTAGAGTCCGCTGCGTCCATAGTTGGCCAGATTGATCTGACAGGTCTGAAGGATGGATTTGGCTGGACGCAAATGCAGGACTCTGACAACAAGCTCTGTAAGAAACAGCAGTTTACTGAAACAGTAAACGAGGTGTGGTACACGGAAAGGCAGTCCAACAAGAGTAATAAAAACAGAAACATCAGGCAGTAGGCATGGTCAAGGATACAGGCAGTTAGTCGTAACACACGTGAAGCAGGCAGGACGAGAATACACAATACAGAGCTGGAGAGAAGGCACTAGGCACATCAATCTGGCGAAGAAATGAGGCAAACAAAAGAGCTTATGTACACCCAGGTGATGAGCTACAGATTGAGAGCAGGTGTGTGTGGAACACCCCAGAAAGGAGGAGTGGCCAGGGAGAAGGACACACCCACCACCAGGAAACACAGACAGACAACAGAGAAAGCGACAAATAGACCCAAACACGAAAAAACCCCAACAAGAGACAAAACAAAATAAGCACACCAAAATCAGGAAAGCAGCAAACAGGACCCAAATCCTGACAGCCCTGACCATCAGAGAACATGTACAACAGTGACAGCAGGGCTGGTGAGCATTTTTGTAATCTGTCATCATATTTTGGATCAAATCCAGGGGACAGTTTGTTGTGCATGGTTCCATGCAGGCCATCATTTGGCATAAACTCTGTGAAATTGGGATGTGTAAGTGCTTTGGCTTCTCTCAATAATGTTTCTGGGACACAATGTGGGGGCCCCGGGGATATGTCAAAGGACCAGTAATAGTGCGGGAACCCCAGGGCTTCTGTCACATAAAGATCTCCTGCCATTAATTCATCCTGCCTTTTAATAATCATTCGGCCTGTTGGGGTCGCTATGATACTGAGTCCCAGTGCCAACATAACATCTCGTCCCAGAAGATTAGAGGGACAGCTTGGATGGATGAGAACTGACACTTTGTAAGTTTTACCCTTGGGATCAGAAATTGTAGCATTGGCACATGCATAACCCCTCCACTGGCAGTCCTCACGCACAAATAGTTGCCCTTATTTCTGAGACCCAACCCACGATCCCTGCAAACAGTCCTACATGCTCCAGAGTCACATAAAAATTCAGTATCTACCCCATTCACCCGCAGAGTCACAACAGGTCTGTTTAGATCATCTGAAAGTAAAATGTCGCTCAGAGCACACAAATCATCTGTGCTACACTCCAAATCATCCACCTCCACAACTATCCCATGTCCTTCATCTACATGCTGAGACTGATCATTATTGTCTTTCTTGGATCTGGCGGCTAGTCATAACCTCTCAAGAGGGAGGGGGGCTACAAGGGCCTGGCCGTGTGCAGTCTGGTGCAAAATGACCAGGTTTATGACACCGTCAGCACACTTCATCTTTACTGAATCCACCAAAATCACCACGTCTCTGCCATCCTCAGCCTCTGCTCCTTCCACAAAAGGTCCCTCGTCCAGCAACAAACACTTCTCCTGATTGTGACCTGTCAGTCAACATTATGTCCCCAGAGGTCTTATGGGCCTTTCACACTGAATACGTTAGATGCGTCAGATGTGTCAAAAATCGGTCTAAAAAGCATTATTTTCAATGAGACGCATTGCTTTTTAGATGCGTCATATCAAAAGCCGAGCTAAACCGCGCATTACCACTTGTTGGCAGGCTGATGCGGTCAAAGTTCAATCCAGTCCAACTTTCGATGCTCTGAGCTGTGATGTATCTTTGCGCTATCCAATAGGAACGATGTGTCGGGCCAAAACATGGAAGACTAGTGGCAGAAACCACTAATCTGCACAAAACGGATCGGTGCAGAAACCACTGATCTGTACAAAACAGATCGGTGCAGAAACCACTGATCTGTACAAAACGGATCGGTGCAGAAACCACTGATCTGTACAAAATGGACTGGACCAATCCGATTGGTGCAGAAACCACTGATCTGTACAAAACATTAACGTGTTACAGGACTGCTCATTTATAGAGCAGTTTTCTGAAGAAAAATCCTTGGAAATGTTTTTTGTTGTTTGTTACCTCAAAATTTCTGATTACTGTTAAAAAAAAAAGTTTAGAACACTTGTAATTAAAATAGCTAAATAAATCAATAAATGGTTCTTTATAAACCTTTCATCTGTAAATTAAAACCACCTGTTATTTCAGATTAGATCATTTCTTGTTTAACATAAGGAACCTCTGACATTTATTTTTAGACAAAATAACATGGAAATTTGTACATTTTTTAAGTCTGGTAGATTATTTATATCTCATTTCAACCAGAAAAACAGACCATCCATCCATCCATTTTCTTCCGCTTTATCCGGAGTCACGTTGCGGGGGCAGCAGCTCAAGTAAAGCCGCCCAGACCTCCCGATCCACACACACCTCCTCCAGCTCCTCCGGGGGAACCCCAAGGCGTTCCCAAGCCAGCCAAGAGATGTAGTCCCTCCAGCATGTCCCGGGTCCTCCCCGGGGCCCCCTCCCAGTGGGACGCGCCCGGAACACCTCTCCAGCGAGGTGTCCAGGGGGCATCCGGGAAAGATGCCCAAGCCACCTCAACTAACTCCTTTCGACATGGAGGAGCAGCGGCTCGACTCCGAGCTCCTCCCAAGTGACAGAGCTCCTCACCCTATCTCTAAGGGAGCGCCCAGCCACCCTGCAGAGGAAACTCATCTCGGCCGCTTGTACTCGCAATCTCGTTCTTTCGGTCATGAGCCAAATCTCATGATCATAGGTGAGGATTGGAACGTAGATCGATCGGTAAATCGAGAGCTTTGCCCCCCTACTCAGGTCTCTCTTCACCACGACGGTCCGATACAGCGACCGCATCACTGCAGATGCTGCACCGATCCGTATGTCGATCTCACGCTCCATCCGTCCCTCACTCGTGAACAAGACCCTGAGATACTTAAACTCCTCCACTTGAGGCAAGGACACTCCACCGACCTCAAGAGGGCAAAGCACCTTTTTCCAGTCGAGAACCATGGCCTCGGATTTGGAGGTGCTGATCTTCATCCCGGACGCTTCACACTCGACTGCAAACCGCCCCAGTGCACGCTGAAGGTCCTGATTTGACGAAGCCAACAGAACCACATCGTCCGCAAACAGCAGAGACGAGATTCTGTGGTTCCCAAACCAGACCCCCTCTACACCCTGGCTGCGCCTAGAAATTCTGTCCATAAAAATAATGAACAGAACCGGTGACAAAGGGCAGCCCTGACGGAGGCCAACGTGCACTGGAAACAGGTTTGACTTACTACCGGCAATGCGAACCAAGCTCCTGCTGCGGACGTACAGGGACCGGATAGCCCTTAGCAAAGGACCCCGGACCCCGTACTCCCAGAGCACTCCCCACAGGGTGCACCAAGGGACACGGTCAAATGCCTTCTCCAGATCCACAAAACACATGTGGACTGGTTGGGCAAACTCCCATGAACCCTCGAGCACCCGATGGAGCGTGTAGAGCTGGTCCAGTGTGCCGCGACCAGGACGAAAACCACACTGCTCCTCCTGAATCCGATGTTCGACCATCGGTCGAATTCTCCTCTCCAGTACTCTGGAATAGACTTTACCGGGGAGGCTGAGGAGTGTGATCCCCCTATAGTTGGAACACACCCTCCGGTCCCCCTTCTTAAACAGAGGGACCACCACCCCGGTCTGCCAATCCAGAGGCATTTTCCCTGATCGCTACGCGATGTTGCAGAGGCGTGTCAGCCAAGACAGCCCCACAACATCCAGAGACTTAAGGTACTCAGGACGGACTTCATCCATCCCAGTCGGAGTGCTATCTAGTACCCCTCCCAGGGACTCCAGGAAGGTCAGGTACTCTGCACTGCTGCTCGGCCCGTAGGCCGAGACAACGGTGAGAGACCTGTCCCCGACCCGAAGGTGTAGGGACGCGACCCTCTCGTTCACCGGAGTGAACTCCAAAACTTGGTGACTGAGCTGGGGAGCAATAAGCAATGCGACCCTAGCTCTCCGCCTCTCCCCGTGGGCGACGCCAGAAAAATGAAGCGTCCAGCCCCTCTCCAGGAGTTGGGTACCAGAGCCTAAGCTGTGCGTGGAGGTGAGCCCGACTATCTCTAATCGGTATCTCTCAACCTCCCGCACAAGCTCAGGCTCCTTCCCCCTAGTGAGGTGACATTCCACGTCCCAACAGCCAGGGGCTGTGAGCATGGACCGGGCCGCCGGGCCACCCGCCCTCGACCGCCACCCAATCCTCTCTGCACCCGACCCTCATGGCCCCCTCTGCAGGTGGTGAACCCACAGGAGGCAGAAAAAAAAACAGACACTGTACATAAATACAAATGTTTATTATAAATGCAACAGGAAATAATTTAACAATGACAATGAGTGAGGCTTAGGCTTTGATTGAGGCAATTGAGTGAGGCTTAGGTTTCCTACAGTGAGAAGCAACAGACATAAGCACTCCTTTGTACCTGTGGCTATCTCTGTTCTGAATGCTGACTAGAGGAGAGAAGCAGGTACTTAGGGTTGATGGTAAATCACGTTAGGTAACTCGGTTCCATTTCCATCGATTCAGGTCTGTACTGTGCCTCCTTTGTGTACTGAATGTCTGGTGTGTTTTTCTTTTCTTTTTATATTGTACTTTTCTGTATGCCCACTGCTGTACAGCCCGTTGCTCCTTTGGAGACATTGAATAAATAAAGTGAAAGTGAAAGTGAAGTGCAAATGTCTTTGGACTTTGATTCGTGGACATTTTTAATGATCCGTTCATTTATTGTTAAAATATAAAATGAAGCAGCTTTTTAAAAATAATAAAATAGTTGCTGTTGAAAGAGCCTTTTATTTAGAAGCAGGTGATGTTCTGCTGGATTCTTGGGACCAGATGAAGGTCTCTTCTGCAGCTTTGAACTCTGGTGGTGTTACTGAAGACACTTTTGTCCTATTTTAAAGAACAGAGATGTTTTCTTTCGACTGGACTTTGTGGTGTTCAGCTCATCAATGGAAGTTTGGTTGTCTGCACAGCAAATGTTCCTGATTGGGACAAATAAAAATATTTCTTTAAATAGAAAGAAACACTAAACAGTTTATATATATAAAAAAAAGGGAAAAAAAAAACAGAAAAAAAACGATGGAAAAAAAATGCCCGAAAAAATAAGTTATTTAAAGTTGAGCTTTTGTGGTGTCTGAAAAAAGCTGCAGCTTTATTTGGTAAAAATAAAAAAGACTGAACCATTTACAAATTAAAGTGTTCACTTAGATCAACTGTGCTAAAAGGCTAAGCTAATGTTAGCCAATCAATAAACCTTCACAGCAGTGCAAACATCACGTTTTACTTTAATATTATTCTCACCTGAATAAAGCTGCAGAACTAAACTTCATTGGTCAAACTGGGACTTCACATATATCCAAAAAGTGGGAGATTTCGGACTGAGTGGGTTTGCTCCATCACCCCGGCTGCCTGCCTCGGTCTGCCCAGGGATGATGCCTGAAGGCCGGCTTCTCCGTGCAGGTCGGCCTGCTGTCGCAGTTTGATCGATATCCCACCAAGTCGTCTGAGTGGTGACCAGAGGAGAGATTGCTGGCTGTCTGAGTGGTGTCCAAAAAATGAGGTGGGCTTCATAGATAATTGGCAAAGCTTCTGGGGAAAACCTGGTCTTGTTAGGAGAGACGGCATCCATCCCACTTTGGATGGAGCAGCTCTCATTTCTAGAAATCTGGCCAATTTTCTTAAATCCTCCAAACCGTGACTATCCAGGGTTGGGACCAGGAAGCAGAGTTGTAGTCTTACACACCTCTCTGCAGCTTCTCTCCCCCTGCCATCCCCTCATTACCCCATCCCCGTAGAGACGGTGCCTGCTCCCAGACTACCAATAACCAGCAAAAATCTATTTAAGCATAAAAATTCAAAAAGAAAAAATAATATAGCACCTTCAACTGCACCACAGACTAAAACAGTTAAATGTGGTCTATTAAACATTAGGTCTCTCTCTTCTAAGTCCCTGTTAGTAAATGATATAATAATTGATCAACATATTGATTTATTCTGCCTTACAGAAACCTGGTTACAGCAGGATGAATATGTTAGTTTAAATGAGTCAACACCCCCGAGTCACACTAACTGCCAGAACTGTTGTGTGGGCCGCTGAAGAGGAGGTACTGCTGGCCCACCACCACCAGATGGCGCCCTGCTTGGAGTGCGGGCTTCAAGCACAAGAGGGCGCCAGAGCCACTGGGAGTGACAGCCGTCACTCATCCTCAACACCAGCTGTCACTCATTCATCTCATCACCATCACCATAAAGGCCGGACGGCAACTCCACCTCCTCGCCGAGAAATCTTCTACGATTAGAGGTAATTCTCTGCTGTGATCACGTATTAATCTACTATTGTTCTGTGTGCAGTTGCAAACCCGTGAAGACCCAGGAGAGGGACAAACGGGAGCTTCACAAGTAAAGACGTTCCTGGAGGTGGAGGTTATCCCTCCCGGAGGAATCACTAATCAAGGTTGCTGGGTGTGAGGACTCACACTCACCACCTTCTGTTTCTGTCTGCCAGCAGTACCAGGGCCGACAACAGAGGACAGAGACCACCTGGGGACTCAGGGCTTGGCGGCTTCGGTGTTCTTCAGGCCGTTGGTGGTAGAAGCGGTGTGGGCCCCGGCTCTTCGTTCATCCGAGGTCTCCTATCTTCAAGCCTGCCCGCAGTCCTCTTGTGTATGATTGGCATTACTCTTGTTTATATTCCGTTGTGTTTTTTCGCAACATTAAATTGTTACTCCTTCTCTTATCCATTGTCCGTTCATTTGCACCCCCTGTTGTGGGTCCGTGTTACGACACCTTCCCAACAGGATTTCTCGGCCATTCGTCATGGATCCCGAGGGGCGTCAGCCACAGCTTGAACAGCCAATGGGAGAACAAGGAGCGCAGGCGTCAGCAGGAGGCGTGGTAAGTGACCTGCAGCAAATCCTTACCGCTTTCACTGCTCAGTTACAGCTGGTAACCGAGCAAAATGCAATCCTCAATCAGAGGATGGAGGCTCTCACCGCCAGAGTGGAAGCACGCGAGTCGAGCGTCGCTGCAGTGTCTCCTCCTGCTGGCCCGGGGCCTAATGTAGATGTTCCATTGGCCGTTCAACTACCCCCCCCACCGTCCCCTGAAGCTTACATAAGTCCTCCCGAACCGTACGGAGGCTGTGTGGAAACATGCGCAGACTTCTTAATGCAGTGTTCGCTCGTTTTTGCACAGCGTCCAGTCATGTACGCAGCAGACGCCACCCAGGTGGTTTATGTAATTAATCTGCTTCGAGGTGAGGCACGCGCTTGGGCTACAGCGCTCTGGGAACAGCAGTCATGGCTTCTGACGTCATACGCTGGGTTTATACGGGAATTCAAACAGGTGTTTGATCATCCCAACAGAGGCGAGACCGCCTCGACCGTGCTGCTGTCACTGAGACAGGGGCGTCGGAGCACAGCTGATTACGCTGTCGACTTCCGCATCGCGGCTGCGCGGTCGGGTTGGAATGACGTTGCGCTCCGCGCTGCCTTCATAAGCGGACTGTCTCCAGTACTGAAGGAGCATTTACTGGCTAAGGACGAACCGCAGACTTTCGACGGGCTTGTCACTCTGGTTATACGCTTAGACAACCGCTTGAATGAACACCGTCGGGAGCAGGCCGGGGGGCGTGGCCGGGCACAAGCCGTCCCTCTCTCTTCCGGGTCTGAAAGGGTGACGTCGTCCCCACGCTCCATTGCCAGTGGGCTCCGTGTGGCAACAGCTCCCCCTGCTGACGAAGCTATGGACACGAGCAGGGCCAAAGTGAGATCTGATATCAGACAAAGGAGACTGGCCCGCGGGGAATGTTTTTACTGTGGCTCATGTGAACACATGTTAAAAGACTGCCCCAAACGGTCAAACACCAACGCCCGTCCTTAGAAACTGGGCTAAGGGTGGGCCATAACATGTGCACGGGGAAACCCCGCAAATCAGCACGAATCCCAGTGTTAATCCTGAGTGGGGATTTAACCCTTCACGCCCCAGCACTGGTGGACACGGGGTCCGAAGGGAATCTGTTGGATAGCAGATGGGCAAAGGAAGTGGGGCTCCCTCTAGTGGCTCTGCCTTCGCCCTTGAAGGTACGGGCACTAGATGGCACTCTACTCCCGCTAATCACACACCGGACCCAGCCTGTGACCCTGGTTGTGTCTGGGAATCACCGGGAGGAGATAGTGTTTTACGTGACACCTTCTACCTCCCGAGTGATTTTGGGTTTTCCTTGGATGGTGAAGCACAATCCCCGGATCGATTGGCCGTCTGGGGCCGTGGTGCAGTGAAGCGAAACCTGCCACCGGGAGTGTTTAGGATCCTCGGTTCCTCCCGGGATCACGGCTAAGGAGGAGGTTAAAATCCCTCCCAATCTGACGGCGGTGCCAGGGGAGTACCATGATCTGGCTGACGTCTTCAGCAAAGATCTGGCGCTCACTCTTCCACCGCACCGACCGTACGATTGTGCCATTGATTTGATTCCGGACGTTGAGTACCCGTCCAGTAGACTGTACAACCTCTCACGTCCGGAACGCGAATCAATGGAGACCTACATCCGGGACTCCTTGGCCGCCGGGTTGATCCGGAACTCCACCTCCCCGATGGGTGCTGGTTTCTTTTTTGTGGGTAAGAAAGACGGCGGACTTCGTCCATGCATCGATTACAGGGGATTGAACGAGATCACGGTTCGCAATCGATACCCATTGCCCCTCTTGGATTCGGTGTTCACACCCCTGCATGGAGCCAAGATATTCACCAAACTCGATCTTAGGAATGCGTACCACCTAGTTCGGATCCGGAAGGGAGACGAATGGAAGACGGCATTTAACACCCCGTTAGGTCATTTTGAGTACCTGGTCATGCCGTTTGGTCTTACCAATGCGCCCGCGACGTTCCAAGCATTGGTTAACGACGTCTTGCGGGACTTCCTGCATCGGTTTGTCTTCGTATACCTGGATGATATACTCATCTTTTCCCCGGATCCTGAGACCCATGTCCGACATGTACGTCAGGTCCTACAGCGGTTGTTAGAAAACCGGCTGTTTGTGAAGGGCGAGAAGTGTGAGTTTCACCGCACTTCTTTGTCCTTCTTGGGGTTTATCATCTCCTCCAACTCCGTCGCCCCGGATCCGGCCAAGGTTGCGGCGGTGAGGGATTGGCCCCAACCAAAAAGCCGTAGGAAGCTGCAACAGTTCCTCGGCTTTGCAAACTTCTACAGGAGGTTCATTAAGGGTTACAGTCAGGTTGTTAGCCCCCTGACCGCCCTGACCTCCACCAAAGTCCCCTTCATCTGGTCGGACCGGTGCGAAGCCGCGTTTAGGGAGTTGAAACGCCGATTTTCGTCTGCTCCAGTTCTGGTGCAGCCTGATCCTACTCGCCAGTTTGTAGTGGAGGTGGACGCCTCAGACTCAGGAATAGGAGCCGTGCTGTCCCAGAGCGGGGAGTCCAATAAGGTTCTCCATCCTTGTGCCTACTATTCCCGCAGGTTGACCCCCGCTGAACGGAATTATGACGTGGGCAATCGAGAACTCCTCGTGGTGAAGGAGGCTCTAGAAGAGTGGAGACACCTGTTGGAGGGAGCTACGGGGCCTTTCACGGTTTTTACGGACCACCGGAACCTGGAGTACATCCGGACCGCCAAGCGGCTGAACCCCAGGCAAGCCCGCTGGTCCCTGTTCTTCGCGCGCTTTGACTTCCGGATCACCTACCGCCCCGGGACCAGGAATCAACGATCCGATGCATTGTCCCGGGTGCACGAAGAGGAGGCCAAGGCCGAGTTGTCGGACCCCATCGACACCATCCTTCCCGAGTCCACTGTCGTGGCCACCCTCACCTGGGACGTGGAGGAGATCGTCCGGGAGGCCCAGGCAAAGAACCCGGACCCGGGAGATGGTCCGAAGAACAGACTCTACATCCCACCAGAGGCTAGGGCTGCTGTCTTGGACTTCTGCCACGGATCCAAGCTCTCCTGTCATCCCGGAGTGCGTAGGACCGTGGCAGTAGTCCAGCAGCGCTTCTGGTGGGCGTCACTGGAAGCCGACGTCCGGGACTACGTCCAGGCCTGCACCACCTGTGCCAGGGGCAAGGCGGACCATCACAAGACCAGGGGTCTACTCCAACCCCTGCCTGTGCCTCATCGCCCCTGGTCCCACATCGGCCTGGACTTCGTCACGGGCCTCCCGCCGTCCCAGGGCAACACCGCCATACTGACGGTAGTGGACCGATTCGCCAAGGCGGCCCACTTCGTGGCCCTCCCGAAGCTCCCGACGGCCCAGGAGACGGCAGACCTCCTGGTCCACCACGTCGTGCGTCTGCATGGGATACCGTCGGACATCGTCTCGGATCGTGGTCCCCAGTTTTCCTCACAAGTCTGGAGGAGTTTTTGTAAGGAGCTGGGGGCCACCGTACGTCTCTCGTCCGGGTATCACCCACAGACGAACGGCCAGGCAGAGCGGGCGAACCAGGACCTTGAACAGGCTCTTCATTGTGTCACCTCCGCGCACCCGGCGGCCTGGAGTAACCATCTGGCCTGGATCGAGTACGCTCACAACAGCCAAGTATCTTCTGCCACCGGCCTCTCCCCCTTTGAAGCGTGTCTGGGCTACCAGCCCCCGTTATTCCCACTTGTGGAGGGAGAGGTCGGGGTACCCTCGGTCCAGGCCCACCTGCGGAGGTGCCGCCGCGTGTGGCGGACCGCCCGCTCTGCCCTGTTGCAGGCCCGGACAAGGGCCAAGGCCCATGCAGATCGCCGGCGTTCCCCGGCCCCTGCATACCAACCGGGGCAGGAGGTGTGGTTATCCACCAAGGACATCCCGCTCCAGGTGACATCCCACAAACTCAAGGACCGTTTCATCGGGCCGTTCCCCATCGCCAAGATCCTCAGTCCGGCCGCAGTGAAGCTGACACTCCCGGCTTCACTGCGGATCCATCCGGTTTTTCATGTTTCCAAACTCAAGCCATACCACACCTCACCACTCTGCACCCCTGGACCCGACCCACCTCCTGCCCGGATCATCGACGGGGAGCCGGCATGGACTGTTCGTCGGCTCCTGGACGTCCGTCGGAAGGGTCGGGGTTTTCAGTACTTGGTGGACTGGGAGGGTTACGGACCCGAAGAACGCTCCTGGGTGAAGAGGAGCTTCATCCTGGACCCGGCCCTTCTGGTCGATTTCCACCACCGACACCCGGACAAGCCTGGTCGGGCGCCAGGAGGCGCCCGTTGAGGGGGGGGTCCTGTTGTGTGGGCCGCTGAAGAGGAGGTACTGCTGGCCCACCACCACCAGATGGCGCCCTGCTTGGAGTGCGGGCTTCAAGCACAAGAGGGCGCCAGAGCCACTGGGAGTGACAGCCGTCACTCATCCTCAACACCAGCTGTCACTCATTCATCTCATCACCATCACCATAAAGGCCGGACGGCAACTCCACCTCCTCGCCGAGAAATCTTCTACGATTAGAGGTAATTCTCTGCTGTGATCACGTATTAATCTACTATTGTTCTGTGTGCAGTTGCAAACCCGTGAAGACCCAGGAGAGGGACAAACGGGAGCTTCACAAGTAAAGACGTTCCTGGAGGTGGAGGTTATCCCTCCCGGAGGAATCACTAATCAAGGTTGCTGGGTGTGAGGACTCACACTCACCACCTTCTGTTTCTGTCTGCCAGCAGTACCAGGGCCGACAACAGAGGACAGAGACCACCTGGGGACTCAGGGCTTGGCGGCTTCGGTGTTCTTCAGGCCGTTGGTGGTAGAAGCGGTGTGGGCCCCGGCTCTTCGTTCATCCGAGGTCTCCTATCTTCAAGCCTGCCCGCAGTCCTCTTGTGTATGATTGGCATTACTCTTGTTTATATTCCGTTGTGTTTTTTCGCAACATTAAATTGTTACTCCTTCTCTTATCCATTGTCCGTTCATTTGCGCCCCCTGTCGTGGGTCCGTGTTACGACACCTTCCCAACAAGAACGCTCATAGCACGGGCCGGGGCGGAGGATTAGCAGCAATCTTCCACTCCAGCTTATTAATTAATCAAAAACCCAGACAGAGCTTTAATTCATTTGAAAGCTTGACTCTTAGTCTTGTCCATCCAAATTGGAAGTCCCAAAAACCAGTTTTATTTGTTATTATCTATCGTCCTCCTGGTCGTTACTGTGAGTTTCTGTGAATTTTCAGACCTTTTGTCTGACTTAGTGCTTAGCTCAGATAAGATAATTATAGTGGGTGATTTTAACATCCACACAGATGCTGAGAATGACAGCCTCAACACTGCATTTAATCTATTATTAGACTCTATTGGCTTTGCTCAAAATGTAAATGAGTCCACCCACCACTTTAATCATATCTTAGATCTTGTTCTGACTTATGGTATGGAAATAGAAGACTTAACAGTATTCCCTGAAAACTCCCTTCTGTCTGATCATTTCTTAATAACATTTACATTTACTCTGATGGACTACCCAGCAGTGGGGAATAAGTTTCATTACACTAGAAGTCTTTCAGAAAGCGCTGTAACTAGGTTTAAGGATATGATTCCTTCTTTATGTTCTCTAATGCCATATACCAACACAGTGCAGAGTAGCTACCTAAACTCTGTAAGTGAGATAGAGTATCTCGTCAATAGTTTTACATCCTCATTGAAGACAACTTTGGATGCTGTATCTCCTCTAAAAAAGAGAGCTTTAAATCAGAAGTGCCTGACTCCGTGGTATAACTCACAAACTCGTAGCTTAAAGCAGATAACCCGTAAGTTGGAGAGGAAATGGCGTCTCACTAATTTAGAAGATCTTCACTTAGCCTGGAAAAAGAGTCTGTTGCTTTGTTGCCCTCCGTAAAGCTAGGACATCTTTCTACTCATCACTAATTGAAGAAAATAAGAACAACCCCAGGTTTCTTTTCAGCACTGTAGCCAGGCTGACAAAGAGTCAGAGCTCTATTGAGCCGAGTATTCCATTAACTTTAACTAGTAATGACTTCATGACTTTCTTTGCTAATAAAATTTTAACTATTAGAGAAAAAATTACTCATAACCATCCAAAAGACGTATCGTTATCTTTGGCTGCTTTCAGTGATGCCGGTATTTGGTTAGACTCTTTCTCTCAGATTGTCCTGTCTGAGTTATTTTCATTAGTTACTTCATCCAAACTATCAACATGTCTATTAGACCCCATTCCTACCAGGCTGCTCAAGGAAGCCCTACCATTATTTAATGCTTTGATCTTAAATATGATCAATCTATCTTTATTAGTTGGCTATGTACCACAGGCTTTTAAGGTGGCAGTAATTAAACCATTACTTAAAAAGCCATCACTTGACCCAGCTATCTTAGCTAATTATAGGCCAATCTCCAACCTTCCTTTTCTCTCAAAAATTCTTGAAAGGGTAGTTGTAAAACAGCTAACTGATCATCTGCAGAGGAATGGTCTATTTGAAGAGTTTCAGTCAGGTTTTAGAATTCATCATAGTACAGAAACAGCATTAGTGAAGGTTGCAAATGATCTTCTTATGGCCTCGGACAGTGGACTCATCTCTGTGCTTGTTCTGTTAGACCTCAGTGCTGCTTTTGATACTGTTGACCATAAAATTTTATTACAGAGATTAGAGCATGCCATAGGTATTAAAGGCACTGCGCTGCGGTGGTTTGAATCATATTTGTCTAATAGATTACAATTTGTTCATGTAAATGGGGAATCTTCTTCACAGACTAAAGTTAATTATGGAGTTCCACAAGGTTCTGTGCTAGGACCAATTTTATTCACTTTATACATGCTTCCCTTACGCAGTATTATTAGACGGTATTGCTTAAATTTTCATTGTTACGCAGAAGCCAGAGGACACACACCAATTAGCTAAACTGCAGGATTGTCTTACACACATAAAGACATGGATGACCTCTAATTTCCTGCTTTTAAACTCAGATAAAACTGAAGTTATTGTACTTGGCCCCACAAATCTTAGAAACATGGTGTCTAACCAGATCCTTACTCTGGATGGCATTACCCTGACCTCTAGTAATACTGTGAGAAATCTTGGAGTCATTTTTGATCAGGATATGTCATTCAAAGCGCATATTAAACAAATATGTAGGACTGCTTTTTTGCATTTACGCAATATCTCTAAAATTAGAAAGGTCTTGTCCCAGAGTGATGCTGAAAAACTAATTCATGCATTTATTTCCTCTAGGCTGGACTATTGTAATTCATTATTATCAGGTTGTCCTAAAAGTTCCCTAAAAAGCCTTCAGTTAATTCAAAATGCTGCAGCTAGAGTACTGACGGGGACTAGAAGGAGAGAGCATATCTCACCCATATTGGCCTCTCTTCATTGGCTTCCTGTTAATTCTAGAATAGAATTTAAAATTCTTCTTCTTACTTATAAGGTTTTGAATAATCAGGTCCCATCTTACCTTAGGGACCTCGTAGTACCATATCACCCCAATAGAGCACTTCGCTCTCAGACTGCAGGCTTACTTGTAGTTCCTAGGGTTTGTAAGAGTAGAATGGGAGGCAGAGCCTTCAGCTTTCAGGCTCCTCTCCTGTGGAACCAGCTCCCAATTCAGATCAGGGAGACAGACACCCTCTCTACTTTAAGATTAGGCTTAAAACTTTCCTTTTTGCTAAAGCTTATAGTTAGGGCTGGATCAGGTGACCCTGAACCATCCCTTAGTTATGCTGCTATAGACGTAGACTGCTGGGGGGTTCCCATGATGCACTGTTTCTTTCTCTTTTTGCTCTGTATGCACCACTCTGCATTTAATCATTAGTGATCGATCTCTGCTCCCCTCCACAGCATGTCTTTTTCCTGGTTCTCTCCCTCAGCCCCAACCAGTCCCAGCAGAAGACTGCCCCTCCCTGAGCCTGGTTCTGTTGGAGGTTTCTTCCTGTTAAAAGGGAGTTTTTCCTTCCCACTGTAGCCAAGTGCTTGCTCACAGGGGGTCGTTTTGACCGTTGGGGTTTTACATAATTATTGTATGGTTTTTGCCTTACAATATAAGGCGCCTTGGGGCAACTGTTTGTTGTGATTTGGTGCTATATAAATAAAATTGATTGATTGATTGAAGTCGTCAGTTCTCCCTCGGTCGGCGTCACTCCGAAAAGTAGCTGAAAAAAAGATTCTCCCAGCAGGGTGATGGGAGAATCGTTCTACTGCTGTTTTTTAAAGCTTTTTTGTGGTTCAGGCGACGCAAATTCAAGATGGCAATTGCTCAACTTTTTTCCGATTTTGGAAACAGCCAGAGTGTGACGTGTCAATCTCCTCCTCCTTGCCGCTTCCGAAGCGAAACGTCTGACGTCATGCGTCGGATCCGTCGGATGCATTAAAAACGCATCTTGACTGATTGGCCTGAAGTATGCGGTGTGAAAGGCCCTTTAGTCTTCTTTTTCGTCTGTGTAATTTTTTCAGCATGAGTGGCATGATATTCTGACAATGATCCACTGGCCGGTCCAATATAATGCTTATTCACCCACTGATGTGTTGGTGTGCTGGAATTTGCATGCAGTGCATTTTTCAGCTGTTGCCTCTACGGTCCCTCATCACCATTATCCTCCTGTAGCCCACTGTGTGCTTTGAACACCCTTGTCATCCTTATGACATAATCTTCGAATGGCTCACCATCTTTTTGTTTTGCTTTTCCAATTTCACAATAATCTGCTCTCTTCTTAAATTTAGTTCTGATTTGTTCACATACAGCTGTCACACGAGTGTTCATTTCTGCACTACCAGGTGCCAGGACTTGAGGGGGGTCATTTGTGTCCAGAGGTGTCCAATCTCCCCTCACTGCTACCCAATGTTTTTGTAGGGAGGTCATCAATTCCTGCTGTGTTTCAACACCATTTAAGTGATACGGATTTCTGAGGAGCTTCAAATCATTAATAAAAGCCTCGACATCTTCCTCAGGGGGGTCACGCTTTCACATGCCTTTTTCACATCCTCCTGTGTCCAGGTGCGATATACCAACATTGTTGGGTCATTATCTGCAACTGTCCGTGGATTTGCCACTTCAATTAGGGGACATATCTCTGCTCCGACGAGATTCAGTTGTGGTTTCTGTTTTTGTTTTTGTGGTGCTTCCTGAGTGAGCAGAGGGGCAGGTAAAACTTTACCACCCCTCAGTATTGTTGGAGGGGTCGGAGAAGGGGGCTCTTCAGTGTAATGTTGTAACGCAGGTGGTGATCTGTCATCTGATGAGACTATGGAGGTGGGGAGGGCAGATCAGGCACACTTGCTGCAGCTCCAAGATTATCCACAGCTGGATAAAGAACTGCACCTGAATTATTTGGGGGGGCTCTGGATTCCCCCTGGTGTCTCATTATCAGTTTCATTTTTATTATCAAATTGTCTTTAGCTTTATCTTGTCCCTGTTTCAACGTATCTTTAGCCTTATTTCCAGACTCACGCCGCCTGCAGGCTTCATTCTTCTGCTTCTGTGCATTTTCTAATCCACATTTTTTTCTGTTTTTTTTTTTTTTTTTTGCAGAGTCTTTAGCTTTTCTCTTTATATTATCAACTAATTCTGTAGTTGCATCCGGCTGTAATTTCCCCGAGAAGATGAACTGCTTTCGCCACATGTTTAAGTGTTTAGACGACCCTGGATATTTAATCTCCATGTGCCTAAAATCATTAGATTGTGGCTGTGTGTCGTGCTGGCTGTGGGAACAACAACAGTTACCCATTTTAGCCGTTCGTGGGGTTATCTCATAGGGAGGTCTAACAAACGGGTTGTTCTCTTTTCAAACAGGTGTGGTGCGTATAAAATGTTCACACCTTACTTCGCAGAGCAGTGGCTTCGTTTTTGTCTGCTGGTTAGACAGATGTCAGGCCACCCACAATTCAGTTGCGGACACTCTCAGTCACGCAAACACATTCACACAAACACATTCACACAAACACATTCACACCGCTGCACTTCAGCTGTTACCACGTTTTAACTCTGCTGTTTTCACTGTTCTGTGCCAACCGTTTTTTAATATTTCCCGTGGACAGTATTAAGGGAACACGTTCATCCCAGAATTTTACAGCCCACCCACCAAAGGTTTTACTGACCTGACACTGTACAGATTTTACACGCTTTACCGGACCCATAAGAGGACTTTAGCTGTTTTCAAGCTTAAAGACATTACGGGGTTTTTCTTCACGGTGACTCCCAGCCACATGCTTCACGCGCACCAAGAAAAACAGTTCTCACCCGTGGTCAATCTCTGTCCCTGAAATTTGAATGCCTTCACCCCGGCAAGCGCCGACCCGTCAGGGAGGAGTCCGTCCCCGGAAAGGGTCTCTCCAGTGGGATATAGTCCCGGCCCCAGCCGCTGTCTGCAACGGGATCCTCCATCACGGGCTGATGACCCCCAGGTCTATTGGCATCCGGCTCCGAAGGACCATGAAATGTCAGGGTTAAACCTGGTAAAAGAGACAGCTCAAATTATTGCAGAGAATGACCACACGAGGAAACACTGAATTTCTTTCCTGATCAGGAGAGAGAGGCGGTGGGCATGACCCTCGTCACTAACTGCCAGTCAGCTCTGAAGGGCCCGCCCACTCACCTCCTGAATTTATTGAAACAAGTTTGCATACAAGCGTATGTAAAAGACAACACACAACATCTTGAAGACACACAGTCTGTTCTCACATTGATTCTCACATTGATATGAAAATTATTATGACTGTCCACCTCGGGCGTCTCACGGTCTGTTCTCAGACATGAGACAAAACAACGTCAGCCCTGGACTAGCGTACAGGCTGCATCGTTCCCTGCTCAAGGCTGATCTGTTAATTAAAATGTACATCTGTGCTTGTTAAACAAGATTTATGCTCTCACACTCTTCAAGTCAGCAAAAAGGTCATTTTACCGTGTGAGCAGTTTAGTGATTAACTTGGAAATTAATATTAAGTGAAATCACACATATATACATGAATCAAAGACAGAATCAAAGACATTAATAAATGGTAAGTATATTTAGAATTCTTTAACAAGGTATGTATGTCCTCAGGGAGAAGGCATCATCACCCATAATGAAGTCGGGTACGTCCTTTGTGTCACTGGGCAGGGGGTCTGGAAGTGGCAACCACTGATGTTGCCATCCTCTAAGCCAGGGGTGCTCAAGTTGAAAGACTCGTTAGTCTTTCATTGGATTCAGGTGTATTGGAGCAGGGAGACAACTAAGAGTGTCAGGAAGGTGGCTCTCGAGGACCGAACTTGGCCACCCCTGCTCTAAACCATAGGTGTCAAACTGATTCCAGAAAGGGCGAAGAGGGTGCAGGTTTGCTTTGCAGCCACTGACTCCACCAGGTGATTTCACTGACAAACTGATTCCATCTGTTCAAAGTGATGTTAATCAGTGGAGTAACCTGGTGGAGTCGGTAGCTGCAAAGAAAACCTGCACCCTCTTGGCCCTTTCTGGAATCATTTTGACACCTATGCTCTAAACCTTGTCTCAGCTCACTGTGGTTGTATATCTGGGCATCTGATGCAGTGCCATTACCTGACACGTCTGCCCAGAGGAACCTGTAGTCTGAGCTGACCAGGCCAAGCAGTATGATGCCGAAGTAGCCCTTGTAGTTGTAGTACTCGGAGCCTGTGTTGGGGTGCTTTGCATGCCACATGTTTTCCATCAATGGCACTGATGGTGTGTGGGAAATTCCACCGCTGCAGCCACTCCTCAGCAGTGTGCTGCCATCCTGCTTCAGTGGTGGGGCAGGTCATCAGCTTGTCCAGGTACTCCTCCACTATGGCCTAACATACCTCCCTGACCACCTTGCTGAGTGTGTTATGCAGCACCTTCCAGGCATACTGCATGTCCCTGTACCTTGTACCTGAGACCAGGTGGTGCAGGGTTGCTGTCACCTTGAGGCGTGGCTCCAGGTTGGGTCTGAAGTTGGTCCTCTGCCTGGTCAGTCTGGGGTGAGCCGGTTCACCCGTTCATCGTACATGTCTGGGGGCATCCTCATGAAATTATGGAAGGCACATGCATCCTCGTTACGCAGCTCCACCATCAGCCTGTTATACATGCTCAGGTGTGGTCTCCTAACGATCCATGGCCTCACCCACACAGCCACTTGTGTTGATCTGCACCTTCTCCTCCGCCTCTGGAACACAGGCACAACCTGGGCAAGTTGGAGTGTATGCTGTTGGATGGCAGTGCCTACCACACCACATCTTCATGTATCCATAGCTAGGTATCCACAGCTGGTCTGGTGAGGACCGGCATTTATGTGTTTGTAATCAATCAATCAATCAATTTTTTTATATAGCGCCAAATCACAACAAACAGTTGCCCCAAGGCGCTTTATATTGTAAGGCAAGGCCATACAATAATTATGTAAAACCCCAACGGTCAAAACGACCCCCTGTGAGCAAGCACTTGGCTACAGTGGGAAGGAAAAACTCCCTTTTAACAGGAAGAAACCTCCAGCAGAACCAGGCTCAGGGAGGGGCAGTCTTCTGCTGGGACTGGTTGGGGCTGAGGGAGAGAACAAGGAAAAAGACATGCTGTGGAGGGGAGCAGAGATCGATCACTAATGATTAAATGCAGAGTGGTGCATACAGAGCAAAAAGAGAAAGAAACAGTGCATCATGGGAACCCCCCAGCAGTCTACGTCTATAGCAGCATAACTAAGGGATGGTTCAGGGTCACCTGATCCAGCCCTAACTATAAGCTTTAGCAAAAAGGGAGCTGGTTCCACAGGAGAGGAGCCTGAAAGCTGAAGGCTCTGCCTCCCATTCTACTCTTACAAACCCTAGGAACTACAAGTAAGCCTGCAGTCTGAGAGCGAAGCGCTCTATTGGGGTGATATGGTACTACAAGGTCCCTAAGATAAGATGGGACCTGATTATTCAAAACCTTATAAGTAAGAAGAAGAATTTTAAATTCTATTCTAGAATTAACAGGAAGCCAATGAAGAGAGGCCAATATGGGTGAGATATGCTCTCTCCTTCTAGTCCCCGTCAGTACTCTAGCTGCAGCATTTTGAATTAACTGAAGGCTTTTTAGGGAACTTTTAGGACAACCTGATAATAATGAATTACAATAGTCCAGCCTAGAGGAAATAAATGCATGAATTAGTTTTTCAGCATCACTCTGAGACAAGACCTTTCTGATTTTAGAGATATTGCGTAAATGCAAAAAAGCAGTCCTACATATTTGTTTAATATGCGCTTTGAATGACATATCCTGATCAAAAATGACTCCAAGATTTCTCACAGTATTACTAGAGGTCAGGGTAATGCCATCCAGAGTAAGGATCTGGTTAGACACCATGTTTCTAAGATTTGTGGGGCCAAGTACAATAACTTCAGTTTTATCTGAGTTTAAAAGCAGGAAATTAGAGGTCATCCATGTCTTTATGTCTGTAAGACAATCCTGCAGTTTAGCTAATTGGTGTGTGTCCTCTGGCTTCATGGATAGATAAAGCTGGGTATCATCTGCGTAACAATGAAAATTTTAAGCAATACCGTCTAATAATACTGCCTAAGGGAAGCATGTATAAAGTGAATAAAATTGGTCCTAGCACAGAACCTTGTGGAACTCCATAATTAACTTTAGTCTGTGAAGAAGATTCCCCATTTACATGAACAAATTGTAATCTATTAGACAAATATGATTCAAACCACCGCAGCGCAGTGCCTTTAATACCTATGGCATGCTCTAATCTCTGTAATAAAATTTTATGGTCAACAGTATCAAAAGCAGCACTGAGGTCTAACAGAAAAAGCACAGAGATGAGTCCACTGTCCGAGGTCATAAGAAGATCATTTGTAACCTTCACTAATGCTGTTTCTGTACTATGATGAATTCTAAAACCTGACTGAAACTCTTCAAATAGACCATTCCTCTGCAGATGATCAGTTAGCTGTTTTACAACTACCCTTTCAAGAATTTTTGAGAGAAAAGGAAGGTTGGAGATTGGCCTATAATTAGCTAAGATAGCTGGGTCAAGTGATGGCTTTTTAAGTAATGGTTTAATTACTGCCACCTTAAAAGCCTGTGGTACATAGCCAACTAACAAAGATAGATTGATCATATTTAAGATCGAAGCATTAAATAATGGTAGGGCTTCCTTGAGCAGCCTGGTAGGAATGGGGTCTAATAAACATGTTGATGGTTTGGATGAAGTAACTAATGAAAATAACTCAGACAGAACAATCGGAGAGAAAGAGTCTAACCAAATACCGGCATCACTGAAAGCAGCCAAAGATAACGATACGTCTTTGGGATGGTTATGAGTAATTTTTTCTCTAATAGTTAAAATTTTGTTAGCAAAGAAAGTCATGAAGTCATTACTAGTTAAAGTTAATGGAATACTCAGCTCAATAGAGCTCTGACTCTTTGTCAGCATGGCTACAGTGCTGAAAAGAACCCTGGGGTTGTTCTTATTTTCTTCAATTAGTGATGAGTAGAAAGATGTCCTAGCTTTACGGAGGGCTTTTTTATAGAGCAACAGACTCTTTTTCCAGGCTAAGTGAAGATCTTCTAAATTAGTGAGACGCCATTTCCTCTCCAACTTACAGGTTATCTGCTTTAAGCTACGAGTTTGTGAGTTATACCACGGAGTCAGGCACTTCTGATTTAAAGCTCTCTTTTTTAGAGGAGCTACAGCATCCAAAGTTGTCTTCAATGAGGATGTAAAACTATTGACGAGATACTCTATCTCACTTACAGAGTTTAGGTAGCTACTCTGCACTGTGTTGGTATATGGCATTAGAGAACATAAAGAAGGGAGAACGTAATGCATCCGCGTATGGTCGCATATCAGATGCAAAGCAGACATGATGCACACGCTTTATGTGTGGCCACTCTGTCTGCATGCGCAACGTCCCATTTGCGACCGTGATGTGTCAGTGATGGGCACACTTTATATATGTTTACCACACTGACCCGGTCTGCCGCTGAGCCGCACCACCCCGTCATTTGCGGAGATCGGTGGATGACAGTGGATATGCGGTGCGTAGATTGAGTGTGTATTGCGTATGTATTGAGTAAATATTGCGGATGTAATGCAGATGTCAATCCACATGTTTGAGCAGCTCAAAAATCCTGGCTATGGACATATGTGCCTCTGCGGATGCTCGCGGACGTGTGCGGATGTTGGCCAGCTCATACACGCATGTTTCATGGATGTTGCGGATGTGTGGCGAATATGCACCACATTTGTGCACATTTCATGCGCACGTCTTCATTACCGCTAGTGGGACCAGGCCTGAACAATCAACTTGTCCAAGTCCATATTGCTCCAAAGGCTGTGGTGTTGCTGTGAATAGTGATGCTGAAAGGCGCGGGTGCGCTTTTTTTAATGACCACAATGCAGATGCCGTGCATGCACAATGCGTCTGTGACACATCTGTCATACCTCTGTGATAATCGCAATGCATCCGATCTGTTTCCTTTTACATCCGTGATTGTTCGTCTTATATTAGCTGTTCATTATTACTGTATCCGTAATTCATACTGGGACAACTGTCATTTTTGTCCACTTTTGTTGTGGATGACAATGAACGCCCAACATATACTCAATTCATGCGCAATTAATCCTCTCCCCAGTGGGACCAGGCCCTTAGAGCGAGAGACAGAAAAGTGTGATGTGAAAAAAACTGTATGATCCACTTTCCATAACTGAAGTCATGTATTCAGAGCAGGAGCTCACACTGCAGGAAAACACACGACTGATAACGTCATCTTTAGAAACTTGGAGTAACACGGCAGGAAACTACACAACATGTAACACACTGAGCCTGGAAAATCTCAAGAGGAAAAAACACGGCGGGTTACAGACTGCGCCTGGAAGCAACAGTGAAAAAACACAATGTGAGAGCAAAATAATTGTCTCCATGTGACGCCATGTTTGTTTCATATTATATTATAATTATTATTGTATTATTATTTGATATTGTATTGATCACTGAGGGAATGCACTGTGAAATGTTGCTTAATCCAGAGACTGTTCATGCAGTTTGCACAAAAGGCTGACAGCCACATGTTTCTGTCTGAGTCAGAGTGACACAGAGTCTGTTCTGATCGGTGCCTAACTGCAGCCTTGAGACAAAACATTTTTTGTGGGAATTCATCTCTCCACAGCCTGTTTCCAGATGAAGTCATTTTCAGATAGCTACCAGCACCCGGCGTACCACACCGTGATGCTCCTCCATCACGGTGTGGTACGCCGGGGCCACAGCCAGGGACAGACACAGACTGCAGCGCATTGTGGCCTCTGCTGAGAAGGTGATCGGCTGTAGCCTTCCATCTCTCCACGACCTGCACGTCTCCAGGACTCTGGGCCGAGCAGGTCGGATCACAGCTGACCCTTCTCACCCTGCACACGGTCTGTTCAAACCACTCCCCTCGGGCAGGAGGCTACGGTCCATCCGGACCAGAACCTCCCGCCATAAGAACAGTTTCTTCCCCTCTGCCGTTAGACTCATGAACTCCTCATAACTCAGTCACCTTAAGCTTAACTCTGTCACTTTATCATTTTATCACGGGTCACTTTAGACAAATGTACTTTGGTTTTTAATTGCACTCCTCCCACTGCACTGTTTTTTCTGTTTCTCTGTTTTTCTGTTGCACACAGCCTTTCATATTTCATATTTCTTTTTTTATCTTATATTTTATCTTATTTTGACACATATGTTATATTTTATCTTAGCATTTTGTCTCTTCTTAATGTTGCACCATTGTACCAAAGCAAATTCCTAGTCTGTGAATCCTGTTCACTGGCAATGGCAATAAACTTCTTCTGATTCTGATTCTGATCATTTTGGGGAGATGAGCTCATGAGAACTTGTGCACAAACATCGTCCTGACATGTGTGCATAAGTACTGATTCACACGCACACACTCAGAACTTGCTGTATGCTGTTCATTGGTGTGTCCAAAGCGCTTTGTATAATAAACCTGTAAATTTTGACAAACAGTCAACCTCCTGACTCTTCTTTCCACAGACAGCCAGAGACCGTTTGGTCCAAAGTTTAAATTTGGTGTCAGAAGTGGGATGCTCTCTGGACCGTTGGACCGGACCGGACCGATGGCCAGACAGATCAAGTAGGTAGAGATCTGCCTCGTACCCACTATTAACAGACAGAGGACTGACCGGCTCCGGGTTCCTGATCGTCAGTGCAGCATTCCCACGAACTGTAGGTGTTGAACCAAGAACACTGGTGAGAGAGGCTGTCATTCTTATTGTGGAAGTTAAAATTGACTGTTTGAAAACCAGGTGTTGCAAGTTAAAATAAAACTTTATTTTACTGTGTGGGCCCTGGAAAGAAACTCTTCAAAGACGAGTGGTCTGAGTTTCTGAGGTAAAAGTCAGCATAAAAAAAAAAACCTGACTCCAAGTGTAGGTCAGAGACCTCTGAGTTGTAGGAAATAAAAGATTTATTTTTATTTTGAAGTTGCAGGAGAATTTTGATTCTCTGAGTTTATGTAAGGGTCAAAGGTGACTCTGAGTTGTAGAAAATAATCATACTGCAGTGTGTTATTTCTGAGTGAAATGAGGAACAAAACAGGGAAAGAGAAACCTGATGAAGTCGACTGGTGCTCTCCAACTGTGCGAATAATGCTGGAGAAATATGGCGACAATTGTCTCACACATATGAAAATATGGGTGAGAGATTTTGGGTTCCCAGCAGGAGGTAGCTTAAGCAGAAATAAATTGGACAAACTAAAAAAAAGGATAAACAGAAGGTAAAGTTTATGTCAAAAACGAGAGTGAGGACAGTGGACGTGACAGACAGAGAAACGTTATACCGCGTATGCCGTATGAATATGATTTGAGAAATCAAAAACAGAAAGAAGGGAGAAAGAATGTTGAAAAGAAGGAACTAGAGAGAAAAAAAGACTCGCGTGTGCGCACACACACACACACACATATATATATAAGTATCTGCAGGACAAACATTATCAGCTAATAATCCCTTCGCTTCTCCTCCACCCCCCCAACACCCTCTATTTGAGCCTGGCTGTGCCCGAAGTCAAGGGTCCACGTCCGTGAGGGGAGGACTGGTGTCCTGTGTATCGCCGACCCCCAACCGCCACAACAAGTCCAGTAGCTTGACACCGCCCAACTAGGTCCGTCCGCTCCATCACAAGAGGAGTCCTTACCACCTCCCCCACCAGAGCTCCTGGATGATGATGATCCATCAGGTGCTATGGGAGGACAACCACAACCACCCGTTGAGGGCAAAGCTGTCCACCGCTCACCTCATTACACCAGAGCCCATGGCATCAAGCCTCAGGTGAAACAGCAAGACGTCTTTGCTATGCCAGTGATCAAGTTTCCCGGTGACCACGGTGAAAATATCCTCGTCCACCGCCATATGTGGACTGAGATGATGACTGCTGCAAAAGACTGTCTCCCTCCACTCAGCCAAGGTGGAGTGGGGTTTGCTGAAAAACTGGAGACTTTCTGTCACACCTGGAGACCGACAGGTGAAGAACTGACCAGCCTTTTAAAGACACTTGTTCCAGTCCAATTGTACCTGAAAATCCAAGCTGTGGTTGAAAGATCACCTGCACAAAGACTGAAACCATCACCTGGGAAAACACTAGCGAGTACAAGTAGTAGGAGTAGTGATGACATCAAGGACAAATGTCCAGCCACAGTGGACATGGTGGTGATCCAAGCCTGCAAACAAAATCCTGGTGAGACTGTGACAGACTTTTTCGTCCGGCTGGAGAAGAAGTGCACTGCATACAGTGAACATGAAAGAAATAAAGAGCTCTTTCTTGACCTCATATTTAACTGTTGACAGCACTGTAACAGTAAAACTTGCAATTTCGAGCCTACATTGTTTATAAAGGTAACTATTAAATTCTAACATTTTTCTAACATTTAAATTCTCTCTAAACATTTTACTTGTCGAAATTATTATTATTATTTTAAGCAATATTAGTTGTAGTAAAAAACGGCTTCAAAATTGCACCTTTAATCTAGGGGTGTTGTGGGGGGGCACATCCCTGCCCCACGCCCCCATTCCATCTGGATTCGCCCCTGCTTTGGCGTTTGAGCACAAAGAATGGATAACATTTATTTATGCAGAAAACAGGACCAGATTTACAGGTAAGAAAGTTTTATTGTGTTTTCACATCATGTGGTCCTCAGAAAGAGAGTTTAGGTGCATTTGAGTGGAAAATAGTGTTAGTTGTTGACGCGTCGCGGAGGATCAGCTGTTTTTAACGAGCAGATACGGAGCGGCTCAGATCAGAATTCTAAATAAAGGAGGGAAAAAAGTATAAAAATGTCTTTGTAAAGCTCAGTGCAGGTGTGCTGATCACCGCGCTTTAAGAGGTGAGGACGAGTCGAGCAGCTGCAAAAAACTGCGGATGAAAAGCTCACAGCTCACTTAAAGTGGGCAGTTCAGTTGAACCCTGACCTCCTGCCCACAGACCAAGTTTAATGCTGCTATCGACCCACAATAAAAAATAATAGTAACGCACAGTGACATGGAGAAGTAACTTTAATCTGATTACTGATTTGGAAAGATTAACGCGTTAGATTACTCATTACTAAAAAAAGTGGTCAGATTAGAGTAACGCGTTACTAAGTAACGCGTTACCGGCATCACTGCACACAACACAGTTACACCTGCCGCACAACACCACACAAATATACATTTTGAGAGTAAAATAAATGATTATTTAAGTCAAAAAACCAACATAAATCCCTCCGGAGGTCCAACAAATGGTTTTAAATAAGATTACTGAATTAGAAAAACTCTCTAATTCATATCATATGTTTTTCAAAGCCCAACCTTTTGAAATTTTGCCAACAGTTGTTCTAACTGTTGGCAAAAAACCTGGTCTTGTTAGGAGAGACGGCATCCATCCCACTTTGGATGGAGCAGCTCTCATTTCTAGAAATCTGGCCAATTTTCTTAAATCCTCCAAACCGTGACTATCCAGGGTTGGGACCAGGAAGCAGAGTTGTAGTCTTACACACCTCTCTGCAGCTTCTCTCCCCCTGCCATCCCCTCATGACCCCATCCCCGTAGAGACGGTGCCTGCTCCCAGACCACCAACAACCAGCAAAAATCTATTTAAGCATAAAAATTCAAAAACAAAAAATAATATAGCACCTTCAACTGCACCACAGACTAAAACAGTTAAATGTGGTCTATTAAACATTAGGTCTCTCTTCTAAGTCCCTGTTAGTAAATGATATAATAATTGATCAACATATTGATTTATTCTGCCTAACAGAAACCTGGTTACAGCAGGATGAATATGTTAGTTTAAATGAGTCAACACCCCCGAGTCACACTAACTGTCAGAATGCTCGTAGCACGGGCCGAGGCGGAGGATTAGCAGCAATCTTCCATTCCAGCTTATTAATTAATCAAAAACCCAGACAGAGCTTTAATTCATTTGAAAACTTGTCTCTTAGTCTTGTCCATCCAAATTGGAAGTCCCAAAAACCAGTTTTATTTGTTATTATCTATCGTCCACCTGGTCGTTACTGTGAGTTCTCTGTGAATTTTCAGAACTTTTGTCTGACTTAGTGCTTAGCTCAGATAAGATAATTATAGTGGGCGATTTTAACATCCACACAGATGCTGAGAATGACAGCCTCAACACTGCATTTAATCTATTATTAGACTCAATTGGCTTTGCTCAAAATGTAAATGAGTCCACCCACCACTTTAATCATATCTTAGATCTTGTTCTGACTTATGGTATGGAAATTGAAGACTTAACAGTATTCCCTGAAAACTCCCTTCTGTCTGATCATTTCTTAATAACATTTACATTTACTCTGATGGACTACCCAGCAGTGGGGAATAAGTTTCATTACAGTAGAAGTCTTTCAGAAAGCGCTGTAACTAGGTTTAAGGATATGATTCCTTCTTTATGTTCTCTAATGCCATATACCAACACAGTGCAGAGTAGCTACCTAAACTCTGTAAGTGAGATAGATTATCTTGTCAATAGTTTTACATCCTCATTGAAGACAACTTTGGATGCTGTAGCTCCTCTGAAAAAGAGAGCTTTAAATCAGAAGTGCCTGACTCCGTGGTATAACTCACAAACTCGCAGCTTAAAGCAGATAACCCATAAGTTGGAGAGGAAATGGCGTCTCACTAATTTAGAAGATCTTCACTTAGCCTGGAAAAAGAGTCTGTTGCTCTATAAAAAAAAGCCCTCCGTAAAGCTAGGACATCTTACTACTCATCACTAATTGAAGAAAATAAGAACAACCCCAGGTTTCTTTTCAGCACTGTAGCCAGGCTGACAAAGAGTCAGAGCTCTATTGAGCCGAGTATTCCTTTAACTTTAACTAGTAATGACTTCATGACTTTCTTTGCTAATAAAATTTTAACTATTAGAGAAAAAATTACTCATAACCATCCCAAAGACGTATCGTTATCTTTGGCTGCTTTCAGTGATGCCGGTATTTGGTTAGACTCTTTCTCTCAGATTGTTCTGTCTGAGTTATTTTCATTAGTTACTTCATCCAAACCATCAACATGTTTATTAGACCCATTTTTGATCAGGATATGTCATTCAAAGCGCATATTAAACAAATATGTAAGACTGCTTTTTTGCATTTATGCAATATCTCTAAAATTAGAAAGGTCTTGTCTCAGAGTGATGCTGAAAAACTAATTCATGCATTTATTTCCTCTAGGCTGGACTATTGTAATTCATTATTATCAGGTTGTCCTAAAGTTCCCTAAAAAGCCTTCAGTTAATTCAAAATGCTGCAGCTAGAGTACTGACGGGGACTAGAAGGAGAGAGCATATCTCACCCATATTGGCCTCTCTTCATTGGCTTCCTGTTAATTCTAGAATAGAATTTAAAATTCTTCTTCTTACTTATAAGGTTTTGAATAATCAGGTCCCATCTTATCTTAGGGACCTCATAGTACCATATCACCCCAATAGAGCGCTTCGCTCTCAGATTGAAAGGTTAACTTGTAGTTCCTAGGGTTTGTAAGAGTAGAATGGGAGGCAGAGCCTTCAGCTTTCAGGCTCCTCTCCTGTGGAACCAGCTCCCAATTCAGATCAGGGAGACAGACACCCTCTCTACTTTTAAGATTAGGCTTAAAACTTTCCTTTTTGCTAAAGCTTATAGTTAGGGCTGGATCAGGTGACCCTGAACCATCCCTTAGTTATGCTGCTATAGACGTAGACTGCTGGGGGGTTCCCATGATGCACTGTTTCTTTCTCTTTTTGCTCTGTATGCACCACTCTGCATTTAATCATTAGTGATCGATCTCTGCTCCCCTCCACAGCATGTCTTTTTCCTGGTTCTCTCCCTCAGCCCCAACCAGTCCCAGCAGAAGACTGCCCCTCCCTGAGCCTGGTTCTGCTGGAGGTTTCTTCCTGTTAAAAGGGAGTTTTTCCTTCCTACTGTAGCCAAGTGCTTGCTCACAGGGGGTCGTTTTGACCGTTGGGGTTTTACATAATTATTGTATGGCTTTTGCCTTACAATATAAAGCACCTTGGGGCAACTGTTTGTTGTGATTTGGCGCTATATAAATAAAATTGAATTGAATTGAATTAACTGTAAATGGGAGAAAAAAACTGAAATTTATGATTGATCCTGGTGTCGCAAGATGTTTGATCCAGAGCTCTTATTTTGAAGGTCTTGAACCTGGGAAAAAGATTTGTCCTGCAGGACAACCCACTGAATGAATTTTGTTCAAGATTTTCATCAGTAAATGCTTCAGTCACACCACCAGCTCCTGTGGGACCAAATCCACACACAGTTCTGTCTCAAGTGAAGGCTGATTCTCAGTTCTTCTCCGTGGTCCACCTCTCTAATGCTTTCTTTTCTGTTCCTGTGCATCCAGATTCTCAGTTCTGGTTCGCTTTTACTTTCAAGGGTCAACAGTACACCTGAACCTGCCGACCCCAAGGGGTCACTAGTCGCCTTCATGTGTTCTGTCAGGTTTTGGCTGACGGCTTGACCTCATCACAGGGAACCGCCCTCTTGCAGTATGTGGATGATTTGCTGATTGTGTCTCCTTCTAAGGAGCAGTGTGACCACCACACGTTGCTTCTTTCACACCTGGCAAAGGGGGACATAAGGTGTCCCTAAAAACATTACAGTTTGTAAAGTCTGAAGTTACTTTCATTGGTCAAAATGAGAAACAGAGAAACTGTGTGTCCAAAAGCTTTTTTCAGACTGTGAGCAGAGAACTGATCTAGAAGGTGTTGGGGGAGAAGTGTACACATGCACACGCACAAATGCTGAGGGAAGCTTCAAATTTCTTTAGGTAATAAATTAGCTGATTATGCTGCTAAGCAGGCTGCCCTTCGGACCCCTGCTCCTACCCTCGTGTCTGTTTCCGCTCCTCCCACTCCGGTGGCTGATCTTGCTTCGCTCGCATCCTTTGTGACTCCCAGTGATGTCTCTCTTTGGAGCAAAGCTGGTGCTGAGAAGGTTGAAGGGATTTGGTACAGTCCACATCTCCTGTCTGATCCCCTTAAACCTTGCATGCCATGAATCCCTTTTGTCACATGGTTGTGACCATGTGACAAAGGAGGAATGTGTGCTGACATTCATAAATTTTGGTTCACTAAAGGCTTTGTAGCCTCTGCAACTGACTTCTGTAAAAGATGTTTGATCTGTGCCCAAAACAATTCAGGTAAAACTACTCCAGTGACTAATCAACGTTGTAATCAACGAAGATAAAGTTTTCATTATCGGATTATCTTTTCAGATAACTTTGAAAACCATCCATCCATCCATCCATTTTCTTCCGCTTTATCTGGAGTCGGGTCGCGGGGGCAGCAGCTCAAGCAAAGCCGCCCAGACCTCCCGATCCACACACACCTTCCCCAGCTCCTCCGGGGGAACCCCAAGGCGTTCCCAAGTCAGCCGAGAGACGTAGTCCCTCCAGCATGTCCTGGGTCTTCCCCGGGGCCTCCTCCCAATGGGACATGCCCGGAACACCTCTCCAGCGAGGGGTCTAGGGGGCATCCAGAAAAGATGCCCGAGCCACCTGAACTGGCTCCTTTCGACGTGGAGGAGCAGCGGCTCGACTCTGAGCTCCTCCCGAGTGACCGAGCTCCTCACCCTACCTCTAAGGGAGCGCCCAGCCATCTCAGCCGCTTGTACTCGCGATCTTGTTCTTTCGGTCTTGAGCCAAATCTCATGACCATAGGTGAGGATTGGAACGTAGATCGATCAGTAAATCGAGAGCTTTGCCCCCCTACTCAGCTCTCTCTTCACCACGACGATCCAATACAGCGACTGCATCACTGCAGATGCTGCACCGATCCATCTGTCGATCTCATGCTCCATCCATCCCTCACTCATGAACAAGACCCCGAGATACTTAAAACCATTTGAAAACCATTATCGGACTAATTATCTTCCGCTAAATTTTTGTCCAATAATTTTTAGACCGTTAACGTGGTAAACAAAGGTGAACAGATGTGTAGTTCTACCCTCCACAAACAGAGGTGAGCTGCTTCTAGAAGAAACTGCTCTATCCTCTGCAGGCAAAGGAGAACTGTTCACAAAAAAAACCTCATTTCTTTTAACCCCATGCTGATAGGATGGCAATATCACCCAAGTCATCCAGAGGCATACATTTTTAACTTATGGTTCAAATTTTAACCAAACTTATTTTGGACAAGTTATTTAAATTAACATCACTTCTGAAGTTTTATAAAGTGAAAATATCAGATATACACTCAACAAAAATATAAACACAACACTTTTGGTTTTGCTCCCATTTTGTATGAGATGAACTCAAACATCTAAAACTTTTTCCACATACACATTATCACCATTTCCCTCAAATATTGTTCACAAACCAGTCTAACTCTGTGATAGTGAGCACTTCTCCTTTGCTGAGATAATCCATCCCACCTCACAGGTGTGCCATATCAAGATGCTGATTAGACACCATGATCAGTGCACAGGTGTGCCTTAGACTGTCCACAATAAAAGGCCACTCTGAAAGGTGCAGTTTTATCACACAGCACAATGCCACAGATGTCGCAAGATTTGAGGAGCGTGCAATTGGCATGCTGACAGCAGGAATGTCAACCAGAGCTGTTGCTCGTGTATTGAATGTTCATTTCTCTACCATAAGCCGTCTCCAAAGGCGTTTCAGAGAATTTGGCAGTACATCCAACCAGCCTCACAACCGCAGACCACGTGTAACCACACCAGCCCAGGACCTCCACATCCAGCATGTTCACCTCCAAGATCGTCTGAGACCAGCCACTCAGACAGCTGCTGAAACAATCGGTTTGCATAACCAAAGAATTTCTGCACAAACTGTCAGAAACCGTCTCAGGGAAGCTCATCTGCATGCTCGTCGTCCTCATCGGAACCTCGAACTGACTCCAGTTCGTCGTCGTAACCGACTTGAGTGGGCAAATGCTCACATTTGCTGGCGTTTGGCACGTTGGAAAGGTGTTCTCTTCACGGATGAATCCCGGTTCACACTGTTCAGGGCAGATGGCAGACAGCGTGTGTTGCGTCGTGTGGGTGAGTGGTTTTCTGATGTCAATGTTGTGGATCGAGTGGCCCATGGTGGCGGTTGGGTTATGGTATGGGCAGGCGTCTGTTATGGATGAAGAACACAGGTGCATTTTATTGATGGCATTTTGAATGCACAGAGATACCGTGACGAGATCCTGAGGCCCATTGTTGTGCCATACATCCAAGAACATCACCTCATGTTGCAGCAGGATAATGCACGGCCCCATGTTGCAAGGATCTGTACACAATTCTTGGAAGCTGAAAATGTCCCAGTTCTTGCATGGCCGGCATACTCACCGGACATGTCACCCATTGAGCATGTTTGGGATGCTCTGGACCGGCGTATACGACAGCATGTACCAGTTCCTGCCAATATCCAGCAACTTCGCACAGCCATTGAAGAGGAGTGGACCAACATTCCACAGGCCACAATTGACAACCTGATCAACTCTATGCGAAGGAGATGTGTTGAGGCAAATGGTGGTCACACCAGATACTGACTGGTATCCCCCCCCCCAATAAAACAAAACTGCACCTTTCAGAGTGGCCTTTTATTGTGGGCAGTCTAAGGCACACCTGTGCACTAATCATGGTGTCTAATCAGCATCTTGATATGGCACACCTGTGAGGTGGGATGGATTATCTCAGCAAAGGAGAAGTGCTCACTATCACAGATTTAGACTGGTTTGTGAACAATATTTGAGGGAAATGGTGATATTGTGTATGTGGAAAAAGTTTTAGATCTTTGAGTTCATCGCATACAAAATGGGAGCAAAACCAAAAGTGTTGCATTTATATTTTTGTTGTATGTTTTAGTTTTAAAGTAATGCGCTAATTTTTAAGGTTTTAGTGTGGACATGCTGTGTCCAGGTGCATTATGGATGATAGGGTAATCTCAGTACGTTCACAACAGGAGAAATGCATTTGAGACACTCTGATCAGGCTCGACGGACAACAGCATTAAACTGTAGTGTCTAAAACTCTCGTGAATATATTGTCTGGTTTTATAGACATTGTTATTGTGTTTGCTTTTATTAAATTCCAGGCATCTTAAACGTAGCAACTAGCAACAGAGATGGTCTCTTCTGCCATCTACTGGCCAGTAGTGTTCATGGCAATATTCAGACTGAAGCTGGGCTGATATTTTCAATCACTGTACTCGTTTCCAGCTCAAACTGTACCACAGAACCGCATGGTGTAAAAGTTGAGAGCGCGAGAGATTTATGTTCTCACACACATTGTACGTTCAAAAACTACACGTCAGACTCGTGTTTCCAGAAGCAAAACATAAACAGAAGCTTTTTTTTTCAAACTTAATTTACAAAAACTCTCGATGGGAGACATCAAAGTTTAAAAAAATAAAATAAAATAAAAAATTACAAGACAGGTCTGCGGTGTTCGCACAGGTGCAGTGCAAGAGGTTGTAGTGCTTCAGCTCGTTACTCCATGTATACTAAACGATGCAGGATGTGCGATTAACCTGAAACTGTGTGATCCAAAAAATTCTCGGTCGAATGAAAAATCAGCTGAAAAAGGGCCAAAACTCACACTGGCACCAGTAGATCATGGCAAGTAGATTATTTTGACACCGGTTATATCAGACGGTTATCTAATTACAACTTGGCTTTTTTTTTTTTGAAAATGCCTTTTTTTTACAAATAAAAAATGGCATATTTCACAAAAGCACATTTATCTGTAAACATCAACACACGACACACCTCACATTAACATGTTGGTTTACATAGAATGAATCAACCAATCAGTGTTGCAGAGGCACATTTTACCCAGAATGCCATGTCTGTGTTTGTTACAAAACTTCAGAATTAGTGCATTATTCAACATTAAAAGATATATGTTACATCTTAACTTTGCACAAATGACAGAATTGACATTAATGGAGTTATTCTATCAGTATTCATTTTATTTATACACCAAACCATAACTCAGCACTGCTTTATTTTCCAAGACTTCTGCCTGATGGCAGCGTTGTGATTGAGTAGAGAGTTGAGTTTTGTGGCTCCTCTCAGTTGCTTCTGTGGTGGAAGCCATGTAGTAAACTGGAGCTTCCAGCAGGGGGCAGGACAGAAGTGCTGACTCGTTGTTTGGGTCTTTTGTTGCTTTTGATGCTACCAGAAGCGATCGTGGTGTTAAAACTCAAAATCAGCTTGTTAGTAGTTGCATGTGTCCCGGAGAAAATACTGGAATTTATCGGTTATCTGTAACTTCCGATACATTTTTAGGTGGTTTATCGTTTTAGCTTTATTGAAGATAACTTTGCAGTTATGTGATTATCTATTATCGAAGTTAATGGAATTAAACCCAGCAGAGGGGAAGAAATACTGTCGTGTAATAGTGGACGTCAGCAAAGGCAGAAGCAAAAGCATTAATGACAAACGTTATTCCCAGATGGGGAGTTCCAGAAAAACTTTTTTCAGACAATGGTACACACTTTGTGAATGAAGTGATCAAAGAGCTGAGTGCTGTCTCTGACACTGAGCTTAAAAATCACTGCAGCTATCATCTGCAATCAGGAGGAGCTGTAGAGAAGGAGGATGGTACATTAAAAAACAAACTGGCAAAATGCACCACTGAAACAGGCCTAAATTGGGTAAAATGTTTACCATTGGCTCTGATGCAAATGAGATTTCACACACAACAGAGACTTAATCTGCCCCCCTTTGAAATCCTGTTTGGAAGACCCCCCACACAGGACTCCATCCCAGTGTGTTGACAGGGGAAGATGTAGTGTTTATTGATCACAATCTTATGTATTATTGCATTAAGCTTTCCGTGTGCAGGTCTCGAGTGAAGGCAGCCCTTCCGTTGTCAGCTGAACAACCACTCCATGATATCCATCCTGGAGACTTTGTGATCGTAAAGAATCTGAGAAAGAAGCTCTGGAATGATCATTGCTGGATAGGCCCCTTCCAAGTGTAACTGACAACGCATACCGCCATCAAGGTCGCAGAAAGATCTATGTGGATACACACAACTCACTGCTAAAAAGTACTAAAAGAACTGGACCATGTTCTTGATCCCCTTCCCCCAACAACCTAAAGAGACTTCAACCAACCCCACTCCATCCATCATGGCTGAAATTATTCTTTTGCCTCGGGAATGTCTATGATTTTGAAGAATGTAATCCTATGACGTGTCGTCTTAAACTTGCAAAGGTCAAATCAAATCAATTTTATTTTTATAGCGCCAAATCACAACAAACAGTCGCCCCAAGGTGCTTTATATTTTAAGGCAAAAGCCATACAATAATTACAGAAAAACCCCAACGGTCAAAACGACCCCCTGTGAGCAAGCACTTGGCTACAGTGGGAAGGAAAAACTCCCTTTTAACAGGAAGAAACCTCCAGCAGAACCAGGCTCAGGGAGGGGCAGTCTTCTGCTGGGACTGGTTGGGGCTGAGGGAGAGAACCAGGAAAAAGACATGCTGTGGAGGGGAGCAGAGATCAATCACTAATGATTAAATGCAGAGTGGTGCATACAGAGCAAAAAGAGAAAGAAACACTCAGTGCATCATGGGAACCCCCCAGCAGTCTAAGTCTATAGCAGCATAACTAAGGGATGGTTCAGGGTCACCTGATCCAACCCTAACTATAAGCTTTAGCAAAAAGGAAAGTTTTAAGCTTAATCTTAAAAGTAGAGAGGGTGTCTGTCTCCCTGATCTGAATTGGGAGCTGGTTCCACAGGAGAGGAGCCTGAAAGCTGAAGGCTCTGCCTCCCATTCTACTCTTACAAACCCTAGGAACTACAAGTAAGCCTGCAGTCTGAGAGTGAAGCGCTCTATTGGGGTGATATGGTACTATGAGGTCCCTAAAATAAGATGAGAAAGGTGTGAGAATTCAGATGTTGGGTTATGTTATTATTATTTTGCTATGATTTGATTGATCATATGATCAAAAGGGAGGAACTGTGAAAACAAAATAATTGTCTCCATGTGACACCATGTTTATTTCATATTATATTATTATATTCTTATATTATTATTGTTATTATTTCATATTGTGTTCATCAGTGTGGGAATGCACTGTGAAATGTCTTTGCTTAATCCAGAGACTGTTCGTGCAGTTTGCGCAGAACGACTGACTGCCACAATTATTTTTCCTGATTTCTTATAGTGTTTCTTAAAGCCAGAAAGTTGCCATTTGAAATGACTTTAGTTTTGTGTCATGTCTGTGATCTGCTTTTTTTTCTACAAAATTAAACAACTGAATGAACATCCTCCGAGGCCGGTGATTCCATAATTATTGCCAGGGGTTGTATTATTGTTTGGGTCGATGAACTCATGAGAACCTGTGCACGAACACCATCCTGACGTGTACATAAGGGTGCACTCTAAGTGCTGATTCACACACACACACACACACACACACACACACACACACACACACACACACACACACACACACACACACACACACACACACACACACACACACACACACACACTTGCTGTATGCTGGTTGTTGGTGTTCCAAAGCACTTTGTATAATAAACCTGTTCATTTTGACAGTCAGCCTCCTGACTCTTCCTTCCACGACAGCCAGATACCGTTTGGTCCAACGTTTAAATTTTGCCTCCACAACAGACAGATACTTTCGTGGACATGGGAGCCCACAGTGGAAGAGTTACAACAGGAGCGCGGAGACTTGTCTGGAAAAACTCAGCAGGAAAAGTTAATGAGCCCGGAGGCTCACGTTGGGAAAAACAGACAAGTGACATTAACTCCAAACGTGGCGACGGGAGAAAAACACTGAGAAAAACATAAGCTCGGGTTACCAGCTGGGTGCAATGGAAGAGCACAGCTGGGAATCCATGGCAACCCGGTTCCGACCCACAAGAACACGGAGGTTCTTCAGGAGGACAGCAGCAGATGTAAGCAGTTGTAGCAGTAGATTCTGGCCCCGAACCCGTGACAGGTCCGGGTTTAAAACTGGGACGGTGATGAGACGAGAGGAACATCAGCTGTGAGCACCCACTCAGTGAAAATGCAGATCAGCTGTGAGACGCCGCTCTGTCAATTCCATGTGCTGACTTGACAGATGGGGCGGGGCCCAAGTGCAGCTTGACAGCTGGGAGCAGAGCCCTGATATAGCACACAGCAGACGCACCCAAAAACATCACCCAGCAGCTCCACCTCAGCTTCACCTGAAAACACAGAGACAATGAAAAACCAGCAGACCAAGCAGGACCAGGGGGAAACCACAACACAGAAAGCCACATCCCATCGCCATTTCTGTCAGGTTTTGGCCCTGAGCGTGGTTATGGTTTTGTTTTTCCTCCTTTCTTCTACCCACCATCTGTCCCGGCTTTGTTTCATTAGTTACTTATTTTGTGTTTATTCTGTTCCACTTTGTTTCTTTTCATACTTTAGCCGTCGTCCAGTTCCGTTCTACTTTTGTTCTGCCAGATTGTTTGAATTATTGATCAATGTTTATCACTTGTTTATTTTGCTTTTATTTGTGTTATCAGTTCTGCTTTATGTCGGGTTTTGCTTTCTGTCTTCTGTAGTTTATTTTTCTTATAGCTTGTTTACCACCTTGTTTTCCTAGTTTAGTTTTAGTTAAGTATTTATGTTCCGTTTTCAGTTCCCATGTTCATGCTCAGTTCGTGGTTATGTTTTCTGCCCTCAGTTTTTATTTTACTTCTGTTCATAGTAATATTATATTCAGTTGTAGCTCTGTTCGTTATTCCCTGTTATTCCTCACGCCCAATTAATTATGTTCACTCCACAACCTGCACCTGCCATTATGTTTTTTCCTTCACTTTGATTCAGTCTGTTGTTTCCATTCGCTCCCGCTCTTGCACCAGTTCACGTGTCTGTATCTATTACATCACTCCACTTTGCGCACTCCCTTCCTCACAATCTTGCCCCATCTATACTCTTTGTCCAGAAGCCACACCCCCCTTCTAGATTGCTCCACACATGCACCTCGTTAACACCACGTCCCTTGTGTCACACCATTAGTCCACCATCATAACCCTCACAGTCTCACAATCCCTCGCCTGTTTGTTGTTGCTTCCAGCACACATTCCTGCCTTTTTGTATCCAGTCCTGATTTGTCTCACCATGTACCTGAATCTTGCTCTGTGTTTCTTGACTGCGCCTTTTACCTCAGCCCTTATATCAGTGTTTGCTCGTGCCTCAGACTGCTGCCTGGATATGACTGTGTTTTTACCTTTCCCTGTTAGTACCTCTGCTCCACTGCCTGAAAACCTGTGTACCAAATCTCAGCCTGGAATAAACTCGACAACTACTTATACTCCAAAGTCTGGTCCGGGAGTTTGGCTTATGGGTCCACCCTCTCCAGGCGCCGGGCTCCGGCCCAGCCTGACGATTTCAGCAGAATGTCAACATTTTGGCACAATGATATTGTGCCATTGCTTGGGAAGAGCCCTGGACTATTGATGTTTAAAAATGCAAAAGAATTTTTTATCTCATTACTCGATTAATCGCCAGAATAATCAATAGAATAGTCGATTACTAAAATAATTGATAGCTGCAGCCCTACACATGATGCAAACTGTTACTTTTTAAAACCCGATTAACTCAACCAATAATTTGCATCATTTTTTTTAACCAAAATTGGAGCAACTTTAACTTTTGACTCCTGTACAAACTGAAACAGACCTTTGTCACTATTCTTGCTGTTTTTACCTCATAATTCCATAACATTCAGTCACAGATTGTCCAAACTATACCTTTTTGGAATCTTTATGATCAGGCAAATAATGTGATGTAGTTTTCTACATGATTGGAGCATCTTTTAATTTAGACCCCTGTGTAATTCTTCAGTTGACCCCGACCTGGCTGCCTATTGAAAATTCAAGTGGCCAATCAGTTTTTTTTAAAGAGTTCATGTCTATGGATTGTTTGTGCTGAATTTGATGTTTGTTTCACCATTTGTAGGATTCCACTCTAAATATTCTCTTATCTGCTGCTCTATATACAGTGAGGAAAATAAGTATTTGAACACCCTGCGATTTTGCAAGTTCTCCCACTTAGAAATCATGGAGGGGTCTGAAATTTTCATCTTAGGTTCATGTCCACTGTGAGAGACATAATCTAAAAAAAAATAAAAAAATCTAGAAATCACAATGTATGACTTTTTTTAATCATTTATTTGTATGTTAGCTAGGACATCTTTCTACTCATCACTAATTGAAGAAAATAAGAACAACCCCAGGTTTCTTTTCAGCACTGTAGCCAGGCTGACAAAGAGTCAGAGCTCTATTGAGCTGAGTATTCCATTAACTTTAACTAGTAATGACTTCATGACTTTCTTTGCTAACAAAATTTTAACTATTAGAGAAAAAATTACTCATAACCATCCCAAAGACGTATCGTTATCAATCAATCAATCAACTTTTTTCTTATATAGCGCCAAATCACAACAAACAGTTGCCCCAAGGCGCTCCACATTGCAAGGCAAGGCCATACAATAATTATGAAAAACCCCAACGGTCAAAACGACCCCCTATGAGCAAGCACTTGGCCACAGTGGGAAGGAAAAACTCCCTTTTAACAGGAAGAAACCTCCAGCAGAACCAGGCCCAGGGAGGGGCAGTCCCCCGCCGAGACTGGTTGGGGCTGAGGGAAAGAACCAGGAAAAAGAGATCGATCACTAATGATTAAATGCAGAGTGATGCATACGGAGCAAAAAGAGAAAGAAACAGTGCATCATGGGAACCCCCCCACAGTCTACGTCTAAAGCAACATAACCAAGGGATGGTCCAGGGTCACCCGATCCAGCCCTAACTATAAGCCTTAGCGAAAAGGAAAGTTTTAAGCCTAATCTTAAAAGTAGAGAGGGTATCTGTCTCCCTGATCTGAATTGGGAGCTGGTTCCACAGGAGAGGAGCCTGAAAGCTGAAGGCTCTGCCTCCCATTCTACTCTTACAAACCCTAGGAACTACAAGTAAGCCCGCAGTCTGAGAGCGAAGCGCTCTAATGGGGTAATATGGTACTACGAGGTCCCTAAGATAAGATGGGACCTGATTATTCAAAACCTTATAAGTAAGAAGAAGAATTTTAAATTCTATTCTAGAATTAACAGGAAGCCAATGAAGAGAGGCCAATATGGGTGAGATATGCTCTCTCCTGCTAGTCCCCGTCAGTACTCTAGCTGCAGCATTCTGAACCAACTGAAGGCTTTTAGGGAACTTTTAGGACAACCTGATAATAATGAATTACAATAGTCCAGCCTAGAGGAAACAAATGCATGAATTAATTTTTCAGCATCACTCTGAGACAAGACCTTTCTGATTTTAGAGATATTGCGTAAATGCAAAAAGGCAGTCCTACATATTTGTTTAATATGCGCTTTGAATGAATATCCTGATCAAAAATAACTCCAAGATTTCTCACAGTATTACTAGAGGTCAGGGTAATGCCATCCAGAGTAAGGATCTGGTTAGACACCATGCTTCTAAGATTTGTGGGGCCAAGTACAATAACTTCAGTTTATCTGAGTTTAAAAGCAGGAAATTAGAGGTCATCCATGTCTTTATGTCTGTAAGACAATCCTGCAGTTTAGCTAATTGGTGGGTATCCTCTGGCTTCATGGATAGATAAAGCTGGGTATCATCTGCGTAACAATGAAAATTTAAGCAATACCGTCTAATAATACTGCCCAAGGGAAGCATGTATAAAGTGAATAAAATTGGTCCTAGCACAGAACCTTGTGGAACTCCATAATTAACTTTAGTCTGTGAAGAAGATTCCCCATTTACATGAACAAACTGTAATCTATTAGACAAATATGATTCAAACCACCGCAGCGCAGTGCCTTTAATACCTATGACATGCTCTAATCTCTGTAATAAAATTTTATGGTCAACAGTATCAAAAGCAGCACTGAGGTCCAACAGAACAAGCACAGAGATAAGTCCACTGTCCGAAGCCATAAGAAGATCATTTGTAACCTTCACTAATGCTGTTTCTGTACTATGATGAATTCTAAAACCTGACTGAAACTCTTCAAATAGACCATTCCTCTGCAGGTGATCAGTTAGCTGTTTTACAACTACCCTCTCAAGAATCTTTGAGAGAAAAGGAAGGTTGGAGATTGGCCTATAATTAGCTAAGATAGCTGAGTCAAGTGATGGCTTTTTAAGTAATGGTTTAATTACTGCCACCTTAAAGGCCTGTGGTACATAACCAACTAACAAAGATAGATTGATCATATTTAAGATTGAAGCATTAAATAATGGTAGGACTTCCTTGAGCAGCCTGGTAGGAATGGGGTCTAATAAGCATGTTATCAAGCATAAGTTATCTTTGGCTGTTTTCAGTGATGCCGGTATTTGGTTAGACTCTTTCTCTCCGATTGTTCTGAGTTATTTTCATTAGTTACTTCATCCAAACCATCAACATGTTTATTAGACCCCATTCCTACCAGGCTGCTCAAGGAAGCCCTACCATTTATTAATGCTTCGATCTTAAATATGATCAATCTATCTTTGTTAGTTGGCTATGTACCACAGGCTTTTAAGGTGGCAGTAATTAAACCATTACTTAAAAAGCCATCACTTGACCCAGCTATCTTAGCTAATTATAGGCCAATCTCCAACCTTCCTTTTCTCTCAAAAATTCTTGAAAGGGTAGTTGTAAAACAGCTAACTGATCATCTGCAGAGGAATGGTCTATTTGAAGAGTTTCAGTCAGGTTTTAGAATTCATCATAGTACAGAAACAGCATTAGTGAAGGTTACAAATGATCTTCTTATGGCCTCGGACAGTGGACTCATCTCTGTGCTTGTTCTGTTAGACCTCAGTGCTGCTTTTGATACTGTTGACCATAAAATTTTATTACAGAGATTAGAGCATGTCATAGGTATTAAAGGCACTGCGCTGCGGTGGTTTGAATCATATTTATCTAATAGATTACAATTTTTTATAGGCTGGACTATTGTAATTCATTATTATCAGGTTGTCCTAAAAGTTCCCTGAAAAGCCTTCAGTTAATTCAAAATGCTGCAGCTAGAGTACTGACAGGGACTAGAAGGAGAGAGCATATCTCACCCATATTGGCCTCTCTTCATTGGCTTCCTGTTAATTCTAGAATAGAATTTAAAATTCTTCTTCTTACTTATAAGGTTTTGAATAATCAGGTCCATCTTATCTTAGGGACCTCGTAGTACCATATCACCCCAATAGAGCGCTTCGCTCTCAGACTGCAGGCTTACTTGTAGTTCCTAGGGTTTGTAAGAGTAGAATGGGAGGCAGAGCCTTCAGCTTTCAGGCTCCTCTCCTGTGGAACCAGCTCCCAATTCAGATCAGGGAGACAGACACCCTCTCTACTTTAAGATTAGGCTTAAAACTTTCCTTTTTGCTAAAGCTTATAGTTAGGGCTGGATCAGGTGACCCTGAACCATCCCTTAGTTATGCTGCTATAGACTTAGACTGCTGGGGGGTTCCCATGATTCACTGAGTGTTTCTCTTTTTGGTCTGTATGCACCACTCTGCATTTAATCATTAGTGATTGATCTCTGCTCCCCTCCACAGCATGTCTTTTTCCTGGTTCTCTCCCTCAGCCCCAACCAGTCCCAGCAGAAGACTGCCCCTCCCTGAGCCTGGTTCTGCTGGAGGTTTCTACCTGTTAAAAGGGAGTTTTTCCTTCCCACTGTAGCCAAGTACTTGCTCACAGGGGGTCGTTTTGACTGTTGGGGTTTTACATAATTGTTTTATGGCCTTGCCTTACAATATAAAACGCCTTGGGGCAACTGTTTGTTGTGATTTAGCGCTATATAAAAAAAATTGATTGTTACTGCTGCAAATAAGTATTTGAACACCTGTGAAAATCAATGTTAATATTTGGTACAGTAGCCTTTGTTTGCAATTACAGAGGTCAGACGTTTCCTGTAGTTTTTCACCAGGTTTTCACACACTGCAGCAGGGATTTTGGTCCACTCCTCCATACAGATCTTCTCTAGATCTTTCAGGTTTGGAGTTTCAGCTCCCTCCAAAGATTTTCTATTGAGTTCAGGTCTGGAGACTGGCCAGGCCACTCCAGGACCCTGAAATGCTTCTTACAGAGCCCCTCCTTAGTTGCCCTGGCTGTGTGTTTGGGGTCATTGTCATGCTGGAAGACCCAGCCATGACCCATCTTCAATGCTCTTACTGAGGGAAGGAGGTTGTTTGCCAAAATCTCACAATACATGACCCCATCCATCCTCCCTTCAATACGGTGCAGTCGTCCTGTCCCCTTTGCAGAAGAGCACCCCCAGAGTATGATGTTTCCACCCCCATAATTCATGGTTGGGATGGTTTTCTTGGGGTTGTTCTCATCCTCTAAACATGGTAAGTGGAGTTGATTCCAAAAAGCTCTATTCTGGTCTCATCTGACCACATGACCTTCTCCCATGCCTCCTCTGGATCATCCAGATGGTCACTGGTGAACTTCAAACGGGCCTGGACATGTGCTGGCTTGAGCAGGGGGACCTGGCTGCCCTGCAGGATTTTAAAACATGACATCATGTGTTACTAATGTAATCTTTGTGACTGTGGTCCCAGCTCTCTTCAGGTCATTGACCAGGTCCTCCTGTGTAGTTCTGAGCTTTCTCAGAATCATCTTTACCCCACAAAGTGAGATCTTGCATGGAATCCCAGACCGAGGGAGATTGACAGTCATCTTGTGTTTCTTCCACTTTCTAATAAATAAATCAAATCAATTTTATTTATATAGCGCCAAATCACAACAAACAGTTGCCCCAAGGTGCTTTATATTGTAAGGCAAGGCCATACAATAATTACAGAAAAACCCCAACGGTCAAAACGACCCCCTGTGAGCAAGCACTTGGCTACAGTGGGAAGGAAAAACTCCCTTTTAACAGGAAGAAACCTCCAGCAGAACCAGGCTCAGGGAGGGGCAGTCTTCTGCTGGGACTGGTTGGGGCTGAGGGAGAGAATCAGGAAAATCAATATCATAATACTCCCAATACCACAGGCCAGAACAGAGTACAACATTGTTTTTGGAGCAAACAGATCATCTATTCTGGAAGTGGATTGTTCACTGCCGAGAAGAATGTGAATTCTTTATTAGTAGGATTAAGCGTTAGGTCCATAGGTCCAAATAACCCAACTCATCACACGTGTCAGATGTTGTCTGTGCTCTTTTAGGATTATTACATATTAATGTACAGTTGAGGTCCCCTCCAGCAGCTGACTGAGCCCAGTCCAACTCTGACAGCTCTGAAAAAGCCTCTAAGACGGGGAGGGCGACCCGGTGGGGCGTAGACATTTAACACTAACGTGTTTTCACCACAGAGACGACCCTTTATTATAATGTACCTTCCTGCTTTATCCTCGGTACAGGATTCTAGTGTAAATGGAAGCCACTTGATGATAAGAATACAAACTCCTCTGCTATTGGACGTAAGGGAAGAAAAAAATATTTCTCCTATCCAATCAGGTTTGAGCTTTTGATGTTCTGTGTTCTTCAGGTGTGTCTTGAAGTCGTGCTGTCAGCCTCTTTTTTTAACATACCTCAATATTTTTTGTTTCCTTTTCACACCCCTGATATTCCATGTACATAGTTTATGTGAAGAGTTATTCAAAATCACAATCAATCAATCAATTTTTTTATATAGCGCCAAATCACAACAAACAGTTGCCCCAAGGCGCTTTATATTGTAAGGTAAAGCCATACAATAATTACATAAAAACCCCAACGGTCAAAACGACCCCCTGTGAGCAAGCACTTGGCTACAGTGGGAAGGAAAAACTCCCTTTTAACAGGAAGAAACCTCCAGCAGAACCAGGCTCAGGGAGGGGCAGTCTTCTGCTGGGACTGGTTGGGGCTGAGAACCAGGAAAAAGACATGCTGTGGAGGGGAGCAGAGATCAATCACTAATGATTAAATGCAGAGTGGTGCATTTAATCATGCACCACTGAAATGAAACATTAAATCTAGCTCGGAGCAGTCGTTGACTGCATGTGTTAGGGAACGGAGACCTTAAAGACAATTAGGCCCCTGGACAGACTGAACGTATAAAAAAAGATGGATTACTGCACCAAGTGTGTGGGGGGGGGGGGGGGGGGGGGGGGGGTATTTTTTATTTTTATTTAAAGGTGCAGTAATAATGTACAAGGGAGGACTCTTAAAGAAAGGAACCAGCAGGGGGCCCAGGGCCTATAAGATGCTGGGCGGCGTATGAACAGGTGTAAAGCTACTGCTTTATTTCTAACAAAGTTCTATTCTTTTCAACAACATAGTCTTTATCTTCTGAGGACACGCACAGGCACACACACGTGAGATTATTCTACATTGATTTACATCATAAAACAGCATCAAGACCCAGAACCAGTCAGAATTCCACTTTGTAATCCACACACTTTATTTACCGTTTTAAATTACGATGCTCTGCTGCGTCCTGGATCACCGGTGTCACCAACTGAACAGTCCCCCCCCTAAATATCAGCCCACCCTGCCTTCACTGTGCTTGTGTCATCAGACGTGTCTCTGCTTCAAACTGTCTTCAGTCATCGTCTGTCTCAGCCACAGACATCTGAAGCTTCTCGACAACAATCATTTCTACATAAATTCAGCATTATTTCAGAATAAAAGACGGAGGAAGCATTCAGAGCGCCACAAGCAGAACATCTGAGGCTGACGTGCCGCTGCACCTACGTTATTTCAAAGCGTCAGCCGCGACTCTCTGATTTATCACCTCGTTTCTGCTTCAAACTGACTCCAGAATGATTTAAGATGTTTTATTTTGTCATCTGATGGTTAATAATCACATGAATCCATTTGATGGCTCTGGGTGAAGCGAGTCAGACTCAGATGTGCAGTGAAGCCTGGGTGGACTGATTTTTAGAGAGGATGTTCAGTCGGCGCGCAGCTACATGGCAGGGAATGACACGGTGAGGTCAAAGCTGCAGTCCGCGTGTCCAACATGTCTCCTGGGCTCTGCTTCTCTTTTTATTAAACATCATCACTACAGAGAAACCAGCACATGCTCACTTGGCGTGGACACGATGGGACGCAAAGAACCTAAAGAAAACAAAGAAAACAAAACAAACAAAAAAAAAGGACAAAATCCGAGAAAGTAACTAAATGTTCTCAAGCAGCAGCTGATGGAAAAAAAGGATCCTGGACAGTGTCCTCAGACTGACGCGTCCTTAAACAGATTTCAACCAGCTGATGTCGACCAATTGCAATGTGTGGACACATGACGGTCTCTATAGCAACGGCACCGACCTTCATCACAATGAACGTTTTAAAGGACACAAACTAAACAAATGCACATGAAGTGACAAAGTTTAACTTCTAATAAAAATTGACAGCTTTGTAAAAATAGACATGAATCTGAGACGGGAGCTGAATCACATCTTTATACTATTTTACTGACAAAACGGTTTCATATATCATTGTGAGAGTGGAGGAGAGAGACGCACACCCACTGTCAGCCAGAGGGCGCCCTCCCCCTCCATCAGTCCTCTGCTGCCATGGCATCACCATGACAACTAAGCCCAAAGGTCTACTGCTGGCCTTCTTTCTTCTCTTCTTCTGCTGAAGAGCTGGAACTTGTGCTGCTCTCCCGGTCTGACGCCATCTGCAGGAAAGGGGAGGATTAACACCATCACTCACTGGTTTTAACAAAAAAGCTGCACTTTTGGGCCAAAGTTCACAATCCGGTTGTTAAGTTCTAACGTAACGCATCACGTGATAAATTTGTTTCCGGTTCCAAGTTCACATTTAAAGTTCCATCTGTATGATCCTTTTAAGGATCAACAGTTTAAGTTTAGTTTGTGTTTACAGTGTGTGCAAACCTCCGTCCCTCTGTTAATCGCATTCGACTGTTTCTAAGAACACTTAATAAAACTTTCTTTTACTTTATATATTTTATTATGCACAGGTAAAATATACATGTCTGGTTGTTAATAAAAAAATATTTATTACAATAAACAGGACATTAAATTGCAAACTTCACTTTCCCCTGAACGACATGAACAGGAAGTGATCGCAGCAACTCCCACTGAAAATAACGGAGAAACGACCTGAACTTCTGGCATGTTTACATAAAACAAACAATAATGTCTAAAAACCCAGTTAATGTATCCAGGAGTTTTAGGCACAATGTACAGTAGTGTTCAGAATAATAGTAGTGCTATGTGACTAAAAAGATTAATCCAGGTTTTGAGTATATTTCTTATCGTTACATGAGAAACAAGGTACCAGTAGATTCAGTAGATTCTCACAAATCCAACAAGACCAAGCATTCATGATATGCACGTATACTCAAAACCTGGATTAATCTTTTTAGTCACATAGCACTACTATTATTCTCAACACGACTGTACAAATAGTTTTATGCTGCGATGTTCATGCTGTTGTCCGTGTGCAGCAGTTTAAGTGCAGCCTGATCAGAGCGTCTCAGTGCAGTTCTCAGTGTTACTGACAGCACACCTTTTTTGTTTGGAGCCGGAAGTTGAAAATCACATGATGCGTTACATCACACTTAACAACCACGACGACTGAACCAACGCCACCGAGTGTGTCATGACTAGCGAAGGTTAGTGGGCGGCCATCATTTAAAACCCTATCTGATCTAATGAAATCTTTCATACACAAAATATTTCAACCTTATTGCTTTTTAAAGGGGGGGGGGGTATTCCTGGTTAAAACAGCTTAAACTCCATATTTTCACCAGCTTGAATGGAAAAAAAAAATTGCACTATTTACCTGGAAGTTCATAAAAAACAACCACAATATTGTCAGTTCAGAAAGTGAAAAATTATAAACAAAATCCCAAAGTGATTTATTTGTCCCACGACAAAGCACTTCAAAAAGTCAGTGTGGGTGAAAGACAGGATCAAAGACAAGAGAGGCGGAAAGGGTTAGCCAGCTGTAAGGACACCGAAACAGAAACAACACAAAGGCATCAGTGTAAATCCACGTGCACACAGTCCATCTACAGCTGGCATCACGTCTTCATCCAGACAACATGGTCTCTTGACCCAGTGGGGGGAAAAACATGCGCACACACACTGTCAGAACTGCGAGGGGCAGCTCCAGCATGTTGGTCAGAGGCCAAAGACAGCGGAAGAGCAGGAAGACAGAATCCTAACACACAGGACCTGGGCTTTGATGAGAATCAACCCAAACACCTCCTGTATGTCAGACTTTCACCATCACCATGTGGCCTCTGGTGGAGTGCCTGGGTTTTGTTTTTACCCCAAAACACACCGACTGCAGTCCTACCTTCTTGTAGGCCATTTCGAAGAGTTTGAGAGATGCCTGCTGCAGGTTGATGGCCGCCTGTTTGATGTTCTCTCCCGTTTCAGAGTCCTTGTTAGCCAGAAGATTCTTCACCTTTGAGATCTCATCCTTCAGCTTGGTGCACTGGCAGAGGAACGAGACGGAAAAGTCTGCTCCAGAGGAAACAAGTTCTCAAAAAGCCCCCAATTCTACAAAAAGCACTCCCTCCACCTCCCCCCCTTATTTCCCATAATGCAAGTGTGTTAAAGCCTAACCAGAACATATCCAGACTTTCTTAAGAGAGGCAGCCATCAGTTTACTCAAACAAGAACATGCCTGAATATATATATATATATATATATATATATATATATATATATATATATATATACACACACATACACACACACACGAGGTCTATTAGAAAAGTATCCGACCTTATAATTTTTTTCAAAAACCATATGGATTTGAATCACGTGTGATTACTTCAGACATGCTTGAACCCTCGTGGGCATGCGAGAGTTTTTTCACGCCTGTTGGTTACGTCATTCGCCTGTGGGCAGGCTTTGAGTGAGGAGTCGCCCACCCTCTCGTCGATTTTTTCATTGTTTAGGAATGGCTCAGAGACTGCTGCTTTGTTTGATCAACATTTTTTCAAAACCTGTAAGGCACAACTGAGTGGACACCATTCGATAAATTCAGCTGGTTTTCGGTGACAATTTTAACAGCTGATGAGAGATTTTGGAGTTTTACTGTTGCCGTAAGGACGGCCCACGGCGCCTGATGGCGATCTGCGCTCCGAGGTGGCGTCGTCTCGCTGTTTCAAGCTGAAAACTTCCTAATTTCAGGCTCTGTGGACCCAAGACGTCGTGAGATAACAGAAAACTTTCAGAAGAATTCAGGATCAGGAGTTTATCCAGACATTCCACTGTTAAAGGAGATTTTGTAATGAAAGAACGTGCGGCAGATTCGCATGTCGGGCCGGACCCGACCGCGGGGGGTCGCCACAGGAAAAACACCTCCGTTGGAAACCTTAACAGACAAGTTGGAACATGCCCAAGCTGTTAAACAATTTCTCAGTTACTCACTTGTTGAAAGCCATTAAAAGCCGCCTGAATTTTACAAATGGTTTTCAACATGGAGGTGTTTTTCATGTCGCGGCGCAGACGGATTTGCCACGTCATCACGGATCCGACTCAGCAAATTTGTCCGCACGTTCTTTCATTACAAAATCTCCTTTAACAGTGGAATGTCCGGGTAAACTCCTGATGCCGGCTTCTTCTGAAACTTCTCTGTTCTCTGACGATGTCCTGGGTGAACAGAGCTTTAAATTAGGATGTTTTCAGCTCGAAACAGCCAGACGGACGCCACCTCAGACCGCGCTGCACCAATCCGCTTTGTGGGCTGTGCTTAAAGCGAAAGAAACTCCACAATCTCTCATCAGCCGTTAAACTTTACACCGAAAACCAGCTGAATTTCTCGAATAGTGTCCACAGTCCACACCTCACTCAAAGCCTGCCCACAGGCGAATGACGTCACCGACAGGCATGACAATACTCACGCATGCGCACGAGGGTTCAAGCTTGTCTGATGTAAAAACATATGAATCAAATCCATTTATTTTTGGAAAAAAATAAAAAGGACCGCTTTTTTTTAATTTTTATTACAGACCTCATGTATATATATACATATATACATACGTATACATATATACATACGTATACATATATACATACGTATACATATATACATACGTATACATATATACATACGTATACATATATACATACGTATACATATACATACGTATACATACGTATACATATACATACGTATACATATACATACGTATACATACGTATACATACGTATACATATACATACGTATACATACGTATACATACGTATACATATACATACGTATACATACGTATACATATACATACGTATACATACGTATACATATACATACGTATACATACGTATACATACGTATACATATACATACGTATACATACGTATACATATACATACGTATACATACGTATACATATACATACGTATACATACGTATACATACGTATACATATACATACATATACATACGTATACATACGTATACATACGTATACATATATACGTATACGTATACATATATACGTATACGTATACATATATACGTATACGTATACATATATACATATACATATATACATATACATATATACGTATACATATATACGTATACATACATATATACGTATACATATATATATACGTATACATATATACATATACATACATATATACGTATACATATATACATATACATACATATATACGTATACATATATACATATACATACATATATACGTATACATATATACATATACATACATATATACGTATACATATATACATATACATACATATATACGTATACATATATACGTATACATATATACATATACATACATATATACGTATACATATATACATATACATACATATATACGTATACATATATATATACATACATATATACATATACATATATATATACATACATATATACATATACATATATATATACATACATATATACATATATACATATACATATACAGACACGCGTGCGCGTACTGTCTCTGTGTTGCACAGCTGTGGAGAGATGGTCCTGGACAGTGAGAAGTGGATTTCAGAGTGGGGTTTCTGTAGTTTGGTGATGTTGGTGTGTTCGGGGGATGAAGGCTCCCTCTAAAGAGCTGTCAAGTGAACAACATTCACACACGTTTTCCTTTACCACGATGAGAGGTGGTGCTTCTCTAAGGAGTCTCGCACCTCCACGTTTTATAACCTGCTCCTGGACTGTGTGACAGAGTAAAAGGTCAGGTGATGTAAGTGACGGAGGATTTTGGCGCCGGGCCGTGGTTCTGCACACACTAATTTCCCAACTGCCACTTTTACTCTGTCTTCCTTTTATGATAAAAAACAAACAAACATCTTTTGGGTGCTGCAGTTCTCTCCATCCTAAACTCCTGTCATATTTGAAGTGTGCTTTTTTTGAATCATCATCACAATCAATGCACAGTCAGATTCTGTAGAGACGTTGGAGTCCAGACTTGAGACATATCTATTGTCCCTCTCGTATGGCTAGCATACTGACACAGTATGTTACCGTTAAAGTCATTTTATTAGTAACTGAACAGGTCTCAGCCTCAACTTTATCTGAAGACTGGGTCTGTTAGAGAAGCTTAGGGCTAGCGGCCGGCAATCACCTTAGTCACTTCTCAATCAATCAACTTTTTTTCTTATATAGCGCCAAATCACAACAATCAGTTGCCCCAAGGCGCTCCATATTGTAAGGCAAGGCCATACAATAATTATGAAAAACCCCAACGGTCAAAACGACCCCCTATGAGCAAGCACTTGGCAACAGTGGGAAGGAAAAACTCCCTTTTAACAGGAAGAAACCTCCAGCAGAACCAGGCTCAGGGAGGGGCAGTCTTCTGCTGAGACTGGTTGGGGCTGAGGGAAAAAAAACAGGAAAAAGACATGCCGTGAAGGGGGGCAGAGATCGATCACTAATGATTAAATGCAGAGTGGTGCATACGGAGCAAAAAGAGAAAGAAACAGTGCATCATGGGAACCCCCCCACAATCTACGTCTATAGCAGCATAACCAAGGGATGGTCCAGGGTCACCCGATCCAGCCCTAACTATAAGCTTTAGCGAAAAGGAAAGTTTTAAGCCTAATCTTAAAAGTAGAGAGGGTATCTGTCTCCCTGATCTGAATTGGGAGCTGGTTCCACAGGAGAGGAGCCTGAAAGCTGAAGGCTCTGCCTCCCATTCTACTCTTACAAACCCTAGGAACTACAAGTAAGCCCGCAGTCGGAGAACGAAGCGCTCTAATGGGGTAATATGGTACTACGAGGTCCCTAAGATGAGATGGGACCTGATTATTCAAAACCTTATAAGTAAGAAGAAGAATTTTAAATTCTATTCTAGAATTAACAGGAAGCCAATGAAGGGAGGCCAACACGGGTGAGATATGCTCTCTCCTGCTAGTCCCTGTCAGTACTCTAGCTGCAGCATTCTGAACCAACTGAAGGCTTTTTAGGGAACTTTTAGGACAACCTGATAATAATGAATTACAATAGTCCAGCCTAGAGGAAATAAATGCATGAATTAGTTTTTCAGCATCACTCTGAGACAAGACCTTTCTGATTTTAGAGATATTGCGTAAATGCAAAAAGGCAGTCCTACATATTTGTTTAATATGCGCTTTGAATGACATATCCTGATCAAAAATGACTCCAAGATTTCTCACAGTATTACTAGAGATCAGGGAAATGCCATCCAGAGTAACGATCTGGTTAGACACCATGCTTCTAAGATTTGTGGGGCCAAGTACAATAACTTCAGTTTTATCTGAGTTTAAAAGCAGGAAATTAGAGGTCATCCATGTCTTTATGTCTGTAAGACAATCCTGCAGTTTAGCTAATTGGTGTGTATCCTCTGGCTTCATGGATAGATAAAGCTGGGTATCATCTGCGTAACAATGAAAATTTAAGCAATACCGTCTAATAATACTGCCTAAGGGAAGCATGTATAAAGTGAATAAAATTGGTCCTAGCACAGAACCTTGTGGAACTCCATAATTAACTTTAGTCTGTGAAGAAGATTCCCCATTTACATGAACAAACTGTAATCTATTAGACAAATATGATTCAAACCACCGCAGCGCAGTGCCTTTAATACCTATGACATGCTCTAATCTCTGTAATAAAATTTTATGGTCAACAGTATCAAAAGCAGCACTGAGGTCTAACAGAACAAGCACAGAGATGAGTCCACTGTCTGAGGCCATAAGAAGATCATTTGTAACCATCACTAATGCTGTTTCTGTACTATGATGAATTCTAAAACCTGACTGAAACTCTTCAAATAGACCATTCCTCTGCAGGTGATCAGTTAGCTGTTTTACAACTACCCTCTCAAGAATCTTTGAGAGAAAAGGAAGGTTGGAAATTGGCCTATAATTAGCTAAGATAGCTGGGTCAAGTGATGGCTTTTTAAGTAATGGTTTAATTACTGCCACCTTAAAGGCCTGTGGTACATAGCCAACTAACAAAGATAGATTGATCATATTTAAGATTGAAGCATTAAATAATGGTAAGACTTCCTTGAGCAGCCTGGCAGGAATGGGGTCCAATAAACATGCCGATGGTTTGGACGAAGCAACCAATGAAAATAACTCAGAACAACCGGAGAGAAAGAGTCTAACCAAATACCGGCATCACTGAAAGCAGCCAAAGATAACGATACATCTTTGGGATGGTTATGAGTAATTTTTTCTCTAATAGTCAAAATTTTGTTAGCAAAGAAAGTCATGAAGTCATTACTAGTTAAAGTTAATGGAATACTCAGCTCAATAGAGCTCTGACTCTTTGTCAGCCTAGCTACAGTGCTGAAAAGAAACCTGAGGTTATTCTTATTTTCTTCAATTAGTGATGAGTAGAAAGATGTCCTAGCTTTACGGAGGGCTTTTTTATAGAGCAACAAACTCTTTTTCCAGGCTAAGTGAAGATCTTCTAAATTAGTGAGACGCCATTTCCTCTCCAACTTACGGGTTATCTGCTTTAAGCTACGAGTTTGTGAGTTATACCACGGAGTCAGACACTTCTGATTTAAAGCTCTCTTTTTCAGAGGAGCCACAGCATCCAAAGTTGTTTTCAGTGAGGATGTAAAACTATTGACGAGATACTCTATCTCCCTTACAGAGTTTAGGTAGCTACTCTGCACTGTGTTGGTATATGGCATTAGAGAACATAACGAAGGAATCATATCCTTAAACCTAGTTACAGCACTTTCTGAAAGACTTCTAGTGTAATGAAACTTATTCCCCACTGCTGGGTAGTCCATCAGGGTAAATGTAAATGTTATTAAAAAATGATCAGACAGAAGGGAGTTTTCAGGGAATACTGTTAAGTCTTCTATTTCCATACCATAAGTCAGAACAAGATCTAAGATATGATTAAAGTGGTGGGTGGACTCATTTACTTTTTGAGCAAAGCCGATAGAGTCTAATAATAGATTAAATGCAGTGTTGAGGCTGTCATTCTCAGCATCTGTGTGGATATTAAAATCGCCCACTATAATTATCTTATCTGAGCTAAGCACTAAGTCAGACAAAAGGTCTGAAAATTCACAGAGAAACTCACAGTAACGACCAGGTGGACGATAGATAACAAATAAAACTGGTTTTTGGGACTTCCAATTTGGATGGACAAGACTAAGACAAGCTTTCAAATGAATTAAAGCTCTGTCTAGGTTTTTGATTAATTAATAAGCTGGAATGGAAGATTGCTGCTAATCCTCCGCCCCGGCCCGTGCTACGAGCATTCTGACAGTTAGTGTGACTCGGGGGTGTTGACTCATTTAAACTAACATATTCATCCTGCTGTAACCAGGTTTCTGTTAGGCAGAATAAATCAATACGTTGATCAATTATTATATCATTTACCAACAGGGACTTAGAAGAGAGAGACCTAATGTTTAATAGACCACATTTAACTGTTTTAGTCTGTGGTGCAATTGAAGGTGCTATATTATTTTTTCTTTTTGAATTTTTATGCTTAAATAGATTTTTGCTGGTTATTGGTGGTCTGGGAGCAGGCACCGTCTCTACGGGGATGGGGTAATGAGGGGATGGCAGGGGGAGAGAAGCTGCAGAGAGGTGTATAAGACCACAGCTCTGCCTCCTGGTCCCAACGCTGGACAGTCACAGTTTGGAGAATCCAAGAAAATTGGCCAGATTTCTAGAAATGAGAGCTGCTCCATCTAAAGTGGGATGGATGCCGTCTCTCCTAACAAGACCAGGTTTTCCCCAGAAGCTTTGCCAATTATCAATGAAGCCCACCTCATTTTTTGGACACCACTCAGACAGCCAGCAATTCAAGGAGAACATGCGGCTAAACATGTCACTCCCGGTCTGATTGGGGAGGGGCCCAGAGAAAACTACAGAGTCCGACATTGTTTTTGCAAAGTTACACACCGATTTAATGTTAATTTTAGTGACCTCCGATTGGCGTAACCGAGTGTCATTACTGCCGACGTGAATTACAATCTTACCAAATTTACGCTTAGCCTTAGCCAGCAATTTCAAATGTCCTTCGATGTCGCCTGCTCTGGCCCCCGGAAGACAATTGACAATGGTTGCTGGTGTCGCTAACTTCACATTTCTCAAAACAGAGTCACCAATAACCAGAGTTTGATCCTCGGCGAGTGTGTCGTCGAGTGGGGAAAAACGGTTAGAAATGTGAACGGGTTGACGGTGTACACGGGGCTTCTGTTTAGGGCTACGCTTCCTCCTCACAGTCACCCAGTCAGCCTGCTTTCCCGGCTGCCCGGGATCTGCCAGGGGGGAACTAGCGGCGGCTAAGCTACCTTGGTCCGCACCGACTACAGGGGCCTGGCTAGCTGTAGAATTTTCCACGGTGCGGAGCCGAGTCTCCAATTCGCCCAGCCTGGCCTCCAAAGCTACGAATAGGCTACACTTATTACAAGTACCATTACTGCTAAAGGAGGCCGAGGAATAACTAAACATTTCACACCCAGAGCAGAAAAGTACGGGAGAGACAGGAGAAGCCGCCATGCTAAATCGGCTAAGAGCTAGTAGCTACGCAACCTAGCGGATTCCTAAAAACACACAAAGTGAATAATGTGTAAATAATTTAAAGGTGATTCAGCAGAAGGAGTGCCCCAATCAAGGCACCAAACAGGCCATGAAGCAGCACAGGCAACGCACGACAACAGCGAACGCACGACAACGGTGCTAAAATAAAATAAAAATCAACTAAACACGCTGTGGAGCAGCACAGATAACGCACGACAACAGTGCTAAAAGAGAAAAAAATAAATAAATAAATAAATAAAAACGAAAGCGTTAGCAAGCTAGTTAGCTTGCCAACGCTGATGAAAGTTAACTGATAAAAGTGCTCCGTCGCGATGTTTTGACCGTTAGAGGTCTTCCTTAGGCGTTGGAGCACAGTAAAAAAGTAAAAAAAAGTAAAAAGGTAAAAAAGTCTTGAAAAAGACTGTTAATTCAAGTCTAAAGCAGCAGGTAGCAGTCTCTGTGTAAACAGTCCCAACAGAGAGCCAAAATTCTGATGCCAACTTCTCTGTTTTTCTGTTGATTTACTGCTGATTAATTATAGTTGAGGTGAAGTTTTGTTTTTGTTTTGTTTTTTCGGCCAACTGATTCTGTTTTTTCTGTCCGAGGCACGAATGACAGACGGATCTGAACTGAAGGGCCCGGACGGACTGTGAGGTGGAGGACCTGCATGTTGCAGTCTGCATTTGACAGTGACCCCCGTCTGTGGTGCTGACGCCTGTGTGGACTTATGTTCTTTACAGCATTATGTTGTTTGATTTCCTGTTTCTTCAGCTTTGTTAAACTTTGCAAAAACCTTGTAACTGGTAGCTTTAATTCATTTGAAAGCTTGACTCTTAGTCTTGTCCATCCAAATTGGAAGTCCCAAAAACCAGTTTTATTTGTTATTATCTATCGTCCACCTGGTCGTTACTGTGAGTTTCTCTGTGAATTTTCAGACCTTTTGTCTGACTTAGTGCTTAGCTCAGATAAGATAATTATAGTGGGCGATTTTAACATCCACACAGATGCTGAGAATGACAGCCTCAACACTGCATTTAATCTATTATTAGACTCTATCGGCTTTGCTCAAAAAGTAAATGAGTCCACCCACCACTTTAATCATATTTTAGATCTTGTTCTGACTTATGGTATGGAAATAGAAGACTTAACAGTATTCCCTGAAAACTCCCTTTTGTCTGATCATTTTTTAATAACATTTACATTTACCCTGATGGACTACCCTGCAGTGGGGAATAAGTTTCATTACACTAGAAGTCTTTCAGAAAGCGCTGTAACTAGGTTTAAGGATATGATTCCTTCTTTATGTTCTCTAATGCCATATACCAACACAGTGCAGAGTAGCTACCTAAACTCTGTAAGGGAGTTAGAGTATCTTGTCAATAGTTTTACATCCTCATTGAAGACAACTTTGGATGCTGTAGCTCCTCTGAAAAAGAGAGCTTTAAATCAGAAGTGCCTGACTCCGTGGTATAACTCACAAACTCGTAGCTTAAAGCAGATAACCCGTAAGTTGGAGAGGAAATGGCGTCTCACTAATTTAGAAGATCTTCACTTAGCCTGGAAAAAGAGTTTGTTGCTCTATAAGAAAGCCCTTCGTGAAGCTAGGACATCTTTCTACTCATCACTAATTGAAGAAAATAAGAACAACCCCAGGTTTCTTTTCAGCACTGTAGCCAGGCTGACAAAGAGTCAGAGCTCTATTGAGCTGAGTATTCCATTAACTTTAACTAGTAATGACTTCATGACTTTCTTTGCTAACAAAATTTTGACTATTAGAGAAAAAATTACTCATAACCATCCCAAAGATGTATCGTTATCTTTGGCTGCTTTCAGTGATGCCGGTATTTGGTTAGACTCTTTCTCTCCGATTGTTCTGTCTGAGTTATTTTCATTAGTTACTTCATCCAAACCATCAACATGCTTATTAGACCCCATTCCTACCAGGCTGCTCAAGGAAGTCCTACCATTATTTAATGCTTCAATCTTAAATATGATCAATCTATCTTTGTTAGTTGGTTATGTACCACAGGCCTTTAAGGTGGCAGTAATTAAACCATTACTTAAAAAGCCATCACTTGACCCAGCTATCTTAGCTAATTATAGGCCAATCTCCAACCTTCCTTTTCTCTCAAAGATTCTTGAGAGGGTAGTTGTAAAACAGCTAACTGATCACCTGCAGAGGAATGGTCTATTTGAAGAGTTTCAGTCAGGTTTTAGAATTCATCATAGTACAGAAACAGCATTAGTGAAGGTTACAAATGATCTTCTTATGGCTTCGGACAGTGGACTTATCTCTGTGCTTGTTCTGTTGGACCTCAGTGCTGCTTTTGATACTGTTGACCATAAAATTTTATTACAGAGATTAGAGCATGTCATAGGTATTAAAGGCATTGCGCTGCGGTGGTTTGAATCATATTTGTCTAATAGATTACAGTTTGTTCATGTAAATGGGGAATCTTCTTCACAGACTAAAGTTAATTATGGAGTTCCACAAGGTTCTGTGCTAGGACCAATTTTATTCACTTTATACATGCTTCCCTTGGGCAGTATTATTAGACGGTATTGCTTAAATTTTCATTGTTACGCAGATGATACCCAGCTTTATCTATCCATGAAGCCAGAGGATACGCACCAATTAGCTAAACTGCAGGATTGTCTTACAGACATAAAGACATGGATGACCTCTAATTTCCTGCTTTTAAACTCAGATAAAACTGAAGTTATTGTACTTGGCCCCACAAATCTTAGAAGCATGGTGTCTAACCAGATCGTTACTCTGGATGGCATTTCCCTGATCTCTAGTAATACTGTGAGAAATCTTGGAGTTATTTTTGATCAGGATATGTCATTCAAAGCGCATATTAAATATGTAGGACTGCCTTTTTGCATTTACGCAATATCTCTAAAATCAGAAAGGTCTTGTCTCAGAGTGATGCTGAAAAACTAATTCATGCATTTGTTTCCTCTAGGCTGGACTATTGTAATTCATTATTATCAGGTTGTCCTAAAAGTTCCCTAAAAAGCCTTCAGTTGGTTCAGAATGCTGCAGCTAGAGTACTGACGGGGACTAGCAGGAGAGAGCATATCTCACCCGTGTTGGCCTCCCTTCACTGGCTTCCTGTTAATGCTAGAATAGAATTTAAAATTCTTCTTCTTACTTATAAGGTTTTGAATAATCAGGTCCCATCTTATCTTAGGGACCTCGTAGTACCATATTACCCCATTAGAGCGCTTCGCTCTCAGACTGCGGGCTTACTTGTAGTTCCTAGGGTTTGTAAGAGTAGAATGGGAGGCAGAGCCTTCAGCTTTCAGGCTCCTCTCCTGTGGAACCAGCTCCCAATTCAGATCAGGGAGACAGATACCCTCTCTACTTTTAAGATTAGGCTTAAAACTTTCCTTTTCGCTAAGGCTTATAGTTAGGGCTGGATCGGGTGACCCTGGACCATCCCTTGGTTATGTTGCTTTAGACGTAGACTGTGTTTCATAATTATTGTATGGCCTTGCCTTGCAATGTGGAGCGCCTTGGGGCAACTGTTTGTTGTGATTTGGCGCTATACAAGAAAAAAGTTGATTGATTGAAGTTGGTAGCATGAGGGTTGCCCCTCTGAGTCTGGTCTGCTTGAGGTTTCTTCCTCAGTATCAGCAGAGGGAGTTTTTCCTTACCACTGTCGCCTGTGTTCTTGCTCTGGGGGTTGGTGAGGTTAGACTTTACTGTGTGAAGGCAGCCTTGTTGTGATTTGGTGCTATATAAACTAACTAAATTAAAATTATAATTTCAACACAGCGTCAGCTAATTAAGGTGCACGCCTCTGAGTCGAGTGCGTCACACGGTGCCTTGTCATAGGTGTGTTCACCCTGTCATGTAAACCTGTATTTCCATGTTTTGAGCCAGTTATGCTCTTTTTATTGAAGCCCATTTTCCCCACGACTTCTTAATAACCAAACCTGACAGACAGCACACGCAGCAGCGGCCGAGCTGTGAAGTGTCATGAGACAGGAGAACCCGAAATGACAGGTCTACACGCTGGTAGCCCAAGAAATCATTTGATGGCCTCAGTGACATTAGTGTCGATAAGGAGCTCTACCTCGTCAGCAGGCAGCTGGTCTTTGAACTCCTCCATCTTGGACTCCGTGTCATGGACGATACCCTCGGCCATATTGACGGCTTCCACGCGATCCTGAGCAGAGAAGAAGAGCGTGTCTGCCTGATCACTGGAGAAACTACTTGCGGTAATGCTGCACAGGTTAAGTTGTACCCACTGGAGTTTAAACTTTACCTTCCTCCTGCGGTCCTCCTCGGCATACTTCTCAGCGTTCTTAATCATGTTCTCAATATCGTCTTTGCTCAGACCTCCAGACGACTGGATGACAACTGAGGAAATAAACACAGAGGTGTTGGTCTGTTTAATCTTACAAACACTGAGATATCAGGCCCGTGCGCCTGGGAAACCGTTACGCCACCACCAACAACAACCTGAAGATACACACTGTGTGCTGACCCATCCTCTGGGCACCATGTCCTGAGTGGAGCATGGCACCAAATCAGACACCAGATCAATCCTGTCTGTCCATTTACAGTGGCCAACTTCCAAGTTACAAACCTTAATCCCCTAGTTGCTCCAGGTGTGTAGTGGGCGCCTTGTATGGCAGCAGCCTGACATCAGGGTGAATGTGAGGCTGTAAAACGCATTGAGCGCCTGATGCAGATGGAGAGGCGCGTTATAAATGCAGTCCATTTACCGAATGCACTTCTTCTGATGCAACTCCACATTACATGTGGCAGGGGTGGGGTCTGAACTGGGAACCTTCCACACTTAAGCCAGCCACACTAACCACCTCCGCTGCCTTCTAAGCTAGAAAAAAGAATAAACTGAGCCATCACGCTGTCCTTTTATTTCTTATTCTTCCAGGAGTTATGAGTATTTTTCAAATCCCTTCTTGGACTGCGTACCAAGATGGCAGCACACACACCGGCAGCGGCCCGGCGCTCCTCGCGTTTTAGCAGCTTTTTAAAGGCGTGTGTGCAGTAAAGCTGAACTGCTAAAACTTGCAGACAACACCCACTACACTCTGGACGCAAACACTTGGAGCTTTATTCCTCCGGAGATATGATGAGCAGATCATCACCATCTCCACGCTGACAGAAAGCAGAAGAGGGGCAAGATGGCTGGGCTACAGGCTAGGCTAAAGGCTAACCCCGACAGACCAAACGTCCCGAGCCTCTTTCTCACCAACACCCGGTCACTGTGCATCAAACTAGACCAACTACAACTTTGTTTTTACATAAACAATAACTGGTGTACAGACATTAATCTTAAGGACAGACCTGGAGGATCTGACACTCCAGTGGGAGTTTGCATCGATCGCTATAACAGCTATTTACGCACCGGTGCAAGCTAATGCCAGGTCACCATGGAGCAGCTACAGCTCTCCATCAACCAACACCTCACAGGACACCCGGACAGGATTTTAACAGCGGCAGGGGACTTTAATCCTGCTGACCTCCAGTCTGTCCTGCCTAAATTTGACAAAAACATGAACTTCCCCACAAGAAAGAACACCCTGGACCAGGTCTACACTAACATCCCAGATGTATATAAGGCCCCCTGCCCACACCTGGCACTAACTAACCACCTTTCTGTGTCTCTGACTCCTGCATACACACCACTAATCTGTTCACAGAGGACATCTGTTAAAAACAGTCCAAGTGTAGACTGAGGAAGCCACTTCAGCCCTGCTGTGACTAGCTGTCCTGTCCACCACCAATTTCTGTACTGACAGTGTGCCAACGACAAACTGTTCAAGTGTTTCCTAAGCAGAAGCCGTGGCTCAGCCGTAAGGTGAGGACTGTTTAGAGCTTGGGACTCTGCCTTTAATTCGGGAGAGCCGAAGAGGGGCACAGTGGGATGAGCCGAGGAGGGAAACGGGGGGGGGGGGGGGGGGGTGTGAGCCGAGGAGGGGCACCAGAGAGGCGCGGGGTGAGCTGAGGAGGGGCACGGGGGGGGTGAGCCGAGGAGGGGCACCAGAGATCCTCTCTGGGCCACCACAATTAGTCTGCCATGATTAGTCAAGTAGTCACAATTATAGAGACTATCAAAACTGTTGGTGGCTAATTTATTAATCGACATCAGCTTATTTTTTTAAGCTTTGTTTTTCTCTCAAAGCCTCTGCTGTACCTTCCGCTGCCTCTCTGTCCTTGATGCACATGCACAGTTGTGGTAACCGGGGTCAGCCGTGATGTCACCGGAAAAGTTACGTCCAAACAATATCATGACTAGCTGGCAACGAAGCTCAAAGGTTTGGGAACTTTTTTTTTTTTTTTTTAAATACAGAGAAAAATGTGCAATGAAAAATATGCAAGTCAGAACTTGCCTTCCACGGCAGCACAGCGGCGACGCAGGAGCATCTGAGAAGGAAACACGTTGTGGCTAATTCTGATGAAAAGGGACAGTTGTCTCAGTTAGCTAATTGGCTAGTTAGCCGCTAACATTACGTCTATACTGAGCTACTTACATATATTAATAGCTGTAAATGTTAACGACGACGATTTCATTCGCCTTAGCACACATACATTATGTGTTTGCTGTAACGTTACAACAGTGACGTCATTTTGAATAGGAAATGTGAGAAAGCTAATGTTTTCTAATGCTACGTTACAGTGCTAAAAAAAGTTCCTATTCAATGGAAGACTTTGTTAGCAAGACAACAACACGAACACCTCAGCAAGCAAATATCCTGACTGAAGCCATCTTCAACATGTTGGTGTTAGACCCCTGTCCAGGGTTGGCCATCAAGGTTCAATCGTAGTTATTTGTAGTTGTCATGTATCTTAAAGCTTGAAGCTAGTGATGGTTATATAAGAGCAGCTGCATGCTGGTGTGATATGCCGCAGTTTGCATATGATTCGGATAGTCGACTAATCACAAAAATAATTGGTGGCTGTCGATGATCAAAGTAATTGTTTGTGGCAGCCCTACACCAGGGCCATGTGGCAGGAGCTGAAGACTGTCACCGGCTACAAAGTCACCAAAACAAACACCACAGACAGCAGTCTGACAGACACGCTGAACCACATCTTTGCTTGCTTTAACCAACAGAACAGCGAGGCCAACACCTCACCAGCTTCACCAGGAAAGGACAACCCAGTACAGCTGTACCGGCATCAGGTCAGATCCACCCTGTACAGAGCAGCTGGTCCAGAGGGAGTCACTGGAAGGGTTCTTAAGACCTGCGCAGACTAGCTAGCAGAGGTTTTCGCCACCATCTTTGACCTCTTGCTATGACAGTCTGTAGTCCCCTCCTGCTTTAGGGCCGCCACAATTGTCCAGTTGCCCAGGAAGAGCTGCCTGAATGACTACTGACCAGCTGCTCTCACCCCCATCATCACTAAGTGCTTTGAGAGACTGATCCTCTCTCATCTCAAATCCTCCATCGCTGCCGATCTTGACCAACATAAGTTTGATTACAGCGCAAACAGACTGACAGAGGATGAGATCTCTACGGCTCTCCACACAGCCCTCACACACCCGGACCAAAAGAACATGTATGTGAGGATGCTGTTTGTGAACTTCAGCTCAGCATTTAATACAATAATCCACCACAGATGGGTCATGACACTGAGAAACTTGGGACTGGGCAGCTCACTGTGCTCCTGGATAGTGGACTTCTTGAGGAACAGACCACAAAATGTCAGAATGCGAGACCACACTTCATCTTGAACACTGGAACTCCACTCCCTCTACACACACGACTGCTCACCATCCACTCCACCAACACAGGTGTCAAGTTCGCAGACGACACCACTGTGGCAGGTCTGACACCCGACAGCATGGTGTTCAAACAATCACCTGGACTTAAAACACCACAAAGACAGAAGAGATGACCGTGGACTTCAGGAGGTCAAAAACGACCAAGCACTCTGCCTTCCTCAAACAGGGAGAGGAGGCCAAGAGTCCACGTCTCAGCTGACCTCACTTGGTCTGCACACACCTCTCTCTCCAAGTGGAGAAAGCTCAGAGACTTTACTTCCTCAGGAAGCTAAAGCAAGCCCACATCCCTCAAAACCTGCTGATGAACCTCTTTGGGTCAGCAGAGAGCCTCCTGATGTTCAGCTGCCTGGGGCGGTTCAACAGAGGACAGAAAGAGCCTTCAGCAGGTAGTGAGGGCGGCGGACTGTGTCACTGGGACCAGACCTCCTCCCATCAGAGACATTCACGCTGGCCAACTCCTCAGGAGAGATGGCTGCATCATGAAGGACACCACGCACCCTGGACATGACCTGTTCTGCCCCTCCCCTCTGGAAAGAGATACCGTTGTCGCAGAACAAACAGTCCACCCCTAAAAATCAGTCCACCTTTTGCATCTGTGCATGTGTCATTTGGAACCGCAGCAGCACGTCTGAGATGGAGTCTCTTCACCCAAAGCAATCAAATGGATTAATGGGATTATTAACCATCAGATGACAAAGTAAAACCTCTTAAATCATTCCAAAGTCAGTTTGAAGCAGAAACGAGCTCATGTAGCCGCGGCGCTCTGATGGCTTCCGCCACCTTTTATGATAAAATAATGCTGAATTTATGTGGAAATGACTGTTGTAGAGAAGCTTCAGATATCTGTGGCTGAGACAGATGATGACTGGAAGCAGTCTGAAGCAGAAACCAGGTGATAATTTTTAGGGGGACCGTTCAGTCTGTGACACCGGCCAACAAAAACCGACTGAAAAACAGCTTTTCTGTGTGTTGCTAATTTGAGAATGAAGAGCTGCTGAGCTGCCTGTCATCGTCTAATGACAGTGACATTACAGATCTATGGCTCACTCACTCCTGGTCTGAATACTGCTGAAGAATCTGCATGAACACTGGAAGATTGTGCATTCAGATTAAATTATAAACTTCATGTTGAAAGGCTTCAAACCGCTCAGGGTCTGTATGTGCACATACCCTTATCTGCATTTCAACGGCACATGCAGACATCAGTGCAAAACATTTAGTGCAGTGTGTAAAAATGATTTTATTAAATCATGCAATTTAACAATCACATGTTTACACAAGCTGTCAGTCCTTCCTTGACCTGTCAGTCAAAAAATGTCCTAAAATGAAGTTCTTTTGGCTCCTCCCTTTTTGCTCGGATCGCTCGGATTGCTTCAGATCGGACATGGATCTGTATGCTGAGTTTTAGGCTTGATGCACTACATCTGTTTCTATATTAGATGCAAAAACAGAAAAGTGGGCGTGAACCAGAGCCCTTCTGATTTGGAAAGAAGTACACAAACCATTTGGCCGCCACAGTGCCCCTTTCAGGCGAAAGGCCGTGTATGATGTCAGAAAAATGTCAAAGCGCTGTTCTCTGCTCTCAGAGGGCAGTTCAGGGGTGCTGGGTGTCAATAGACAGGCCAGGCAATTGCTTGGGGCCTCCAGCCCGCCAGGGGGCCCCAGAGGGCAAACAAACTTTGAACCAATTCAGAACCACAACAGCAGTGAGACAGGGAAAAGTTTGCCTTTTTGTCTCACAGTCTCTGACAGGACCCAACTCCTCCACCTCACCTCAGAATTACTCGCTGCTGCTGTTTGCTGAGGAAGCAGCACAAACACACTGCTTACTCCTGAAATTCATCCAGTCTGAAGGTTTCTTTGGTCTGCAACCAACTGACAGTCAAAGTGTCAAAAGCACATCAGGCCAACATAATGCTGAACTGCTGGCAACTTTGACAAGGAGGGTCACGGGGACGTGTCCTCTCTGCACTCTGACAAAGCTTCACTGAACCTCATCATGAAACACTCACATTCTAAATGAACCCTCTTCTCAGCCTGAAAGCACTATTTATTATTTAGTCTTACAAATAAACACAAACACTGAGTGGAAGACGGTGCAGATTTTTTTGACATCAGTTATCTTATTTGACAAGAGCAGCAGACAGATGAGTGACATTACTGTACAAATAATCCGTTTTGGAATGTTCCAGATTTACTTCATCATACATGCATCAATTTAAAAAATTTTTCTCCATATATTACACTACCTTGTGTCCTAAAGACTTTGGTAAACCTATTTCAAACACCAAAAGAGTTTGTCCACATGAACAACAACATTCATGAAAGATGTGAAGAATTGCTGAAAACATTTTAGGTTTTCAGCTTCAGAGCCAAATTATATCTTTAAGCAGTGTTGTAGAAAAATAGGTCTCACATTCAGGAGGCTGCGAATGTTCTGAACATTTTGATATGCAACACAGGGACATTATACTATATGAAAGTATCTTAAAACAGGATTTAGTGAAGGTACGGTAAAACTGAGAAAATGGCCTTGGACCCCAGAGGGTTAAATACTAAATCATCATAGAAGTGTCCACACAGTCAGTGAGTCCATTTACGGGGGACGGGGACTTACTCTGCTGCTCACGGCCAGTACCCTTGTCTTTGGCAGAGACGTGGACGATACCATTGGCATCAATGTCGAATGTGACCTCAATCTGAGGAACCCCACGAGGGGCAGGAGGTATTCCCACCAGGGTGAACTGACCCAGCACCTTGTTGTCTGCAGCCATCTCCCTCTCACCCTGACACACTTTGATCTCCACCTGAGTCTGTCCATCAGCTGCTGTGGAAAACACCTGAGGAAAGAAACAGATTTTATCAAGTCCTTGAGGCACGTGCATGTGTCAGTAAGTACACAGCCACCTAAACGCTGAGTCTTAAAGCAGCCATGTTTCAAAAGAACACGATGCAAAAGCCTAAAACTAAAAAGTAAATCATTGTCAGTCTCATGAAGCTGTTGCAGCAGACAGTAATTCTGCTATGATGATGGTTAATGTGTGAAGGCAGCAGCAGTCTGGGGGCTTCTCGGGGTTATCCAAGTGAAGGAGGAGCCTAGCTGTCAAAAGTATGAATACATACAACTACTGCAGACCGAGGAGCATTCAACTCAAAGAGAACACCTTTACCACAGACGGACTGTGTCGCAGACACTTAAATTACCCAGGAATACAGGACTGCACGCGGAATATGACCACAGTTGACCAGGAGACTCCCAGGTCTCAAAGTCAGGAGCACTTTTTCACAGTACCTGGCTCTTCTTGGTGGGAATTGTTGTATTCCTGTTGATGAGTTTGGTGAAGACTCCACCAAGAGTCTCGATGCCCAATGAAAGAGGCGTGACATCCAACAACAGCACGTCGGTGACATCACCAGCCAAAACACCGCCCTGTATGGCCGCGCCAATGGCAACAGCTTCATCGGGGTTGACAGACTTGCTGGGAGCACGGCCAAATAGGTCCTGAACAGTTTGTTGAACCTAGACAGACAAAGTGTTAGACTACAATAACGTCCCAAAGAAAACTGGCAGCAGACCTCAAAATGACACACCGAAGCCCTCGAGTCCGATAAACACATCAAGTCCTACAACTTCAAGGCAGCCTACAGCTACAATTTAAATTGTAGTTCACAAACTGATACCATAATCTGCACATCCAACTGTGTACTTGCAGGAAGGCGTTGGGACAGTGACATCATTAGAGGTTTTCTAATTTTGCCTCTGTACATCAACACAGTGGCGTGACAATGAAAGTCAAGACTTGTTGACTTTAATTCGAGGAGTTTAAATATTTCTTGACCCACTCAGGGCCTGGTTTCATAAAGCATTCTATCTTTTAGTCTACTAAACTTTCTTAGTCGACAACAGTTAGTTGCCCAACATTCCCGTCTAATCTCAGTTTCACATCAACGAGTAAATTTACAGATTAACCGTCTTACGGTCATAGTGGCCTCGCGAGTTCCGTTGCCAAGAAACGCCTCCGCTGTGTGGCAGTTTTATTTACTTCCGGGTTGGTCTGTCTGCTACAAACAGCCGTCTGCCTCAGAGGAGACGCACTCCTAGTGTTGACGTCCATAAACATTTCCAATTTTTCCGGTCCAGGAACACCTGCTCCTGCCACAAGCCTCTCCTTCGTTCCTCCTACACCAATTGGTGTTACTTGATAGCCGCCATTTTTGAGGTAAGAGACTGACGTTTTGTTGACTAAAATAACATTAGCCTCCTCTGTACCAGGACTGTTAATACAAATATCAGCTTTCCAACCAGTTTTCCTGAAACAAGTCAGGTTGATGACAAACATTTAGAAGTCACTGAATACATCAAAAACAGTGATCATGTAAGATGATGAGTGAGGGAAGCCACCAAGATTCTCATCACACCTCTGCAGATGTTACAGGCTTCTGTCTGCTTGGAGAAACTGTGCACCGTGAAACCTCAGTCTGCTGCATCACCACTGGAATGTCTGGTGGTGCGCGTGAGCGGCCAAACGCTGGGAGATTTCCTGAAACCGCTTCTCTGCCACCAAACACAGAAACGCCTTCAACTCAACAGACCACAGTGTGGTTTTGCACGAGTAAAAAAACTTGTGCGAAATGAAAGAAAAGCACAGTGGCTGTAATGATGTTCTAACTATTGAAAAATGACGGGTTTGATTCTCACTCAGGACTCCTCCAGTGACGCCACTCTGACCAAGGCCAGCAGCCTGTTGATGCCACATTTTAGTGAACAGATACCACAAAAAGCACCAGGTACTAACCTGAATGGGGAACAAAACGAGTAGAGCCGAGCCGAGCGGTGCTACAACGGTGTAATGGAAGATGGCCTTAAGTAGCACACAGGATATTAATTACCTTGGGCATGCGGGTCATGCCTCCCACCAGCAGCACCTCTCCGATGTCTCCCTTGGACACCTCAGCGTCCTGCATAGCCTTCTGGCACGGAGCCACAGTGCGGCGGATCAGCTCAGCGACGATGCTTTCAAACTGAGAGCGGGTCAGCTTCACGTTGAGATGTTTGGGGCCAGAGGAGTCCATCGTCAGGTAAGGAAGGTTGATGTCCGTCTGCCAGAGACAATCCACCAAAAATCTAAGTCTGCGTGCTGTGCAGGACCATGTCTTTGTAGCAAATGAGTCAATGAAGGTTTGCATTAAATGGTTCAAACTGATTCTCAAAGATGAGTGGTGTCACGGACGCCGGCCAATCTGCACTGACCCCCACGGTTCAGATCACATGTGGACCGTGGATTAATTATAAAGTCTAGATCAGTGTGATTTTGTGTCATGAGGACTTGTTTTTAAAGAGATAACGGCTTTATTTAGATGCAGTTGGAGTAAAAAAAAAAAAAAAAAAAAAAATCACAACGAGTGGGAAACTTGCAGCTTTGCTTCGTGGTCCGTTTCAATGAGGTGCAGCTTTTCCACATTGATGAATCTGCTCTGAATCCTGTTACTGAGTACTTCTAAACTCTTGATTGGCTCTGATAAAAATCAGGCAGCTAAAGGTGTTTTCTGTGAAAACAAGGGAGCAGCCAGAAGGTCCGACTTAGGGTTTGATTCACTAAAAAGTAGGCGTGTTCTCGCCTTGTCTGCCACACACAGCGCTCTGCATGAAATAATAAAAGACACAAAGGCACTGACTGGTTCTAAATACACACCAAGTCTCCTTCAGGTCATCACAGTGTGCGTCTGTCTCTGGTAGATAACGTTTAATTAATTTCATTCATTCTGGAATACGGCTGTAACTTGGGGTCAGGCACTTTGAAAAAGTAATACAATTACTGATTACTCCTTGAAAAGGTAACTTAGTTACTTTACTGATTACTCAAGTTTAAAAGTAACCAAGTTAGATTACTAGTTACACCGCCCCCCCCACCACCTCAACATGAAAACAACCTGTTTTGCCAACACTCACTTTATAGTCCCCCTTTCTTGACTTTAATGAGCATAAATAGTTGTTTAATAAAAAAATAGACCTCTTTCTTGACCTCATATTTAACTGTTGACAGCACTGTAACAATAAAACTTACCATTTCTATCCTACATTGTTTATAAATGTAACTCATCCGCGTGGACAGGACATTGGCGGAGAGTGGAAAAAAAAGTCGGGGGTGGAGGGGGCTCGAGGTTTATGTGAGTGAGAGATGGTGCAGCACAGCTCATGTTCACGTGAAGGATCAGATCTGCTCCTCGGACGTGGAGCTCCTCGCAGTGAGCATGAGGCCGTACTATCTCCCATGGGAGTTTGGAAGTGTGATCACGCTCTGCGCGTATATTCCTCCCCTGCAGACGCCACCGCTGCCTGTGAGTGGATCCACAGTACAGTCAAGCGGCTGCAGACACAACACCCCCGCGCCCTCCTCCTCATCACTGGGGACTTTAACCACGCCTCCCTCTCCGCCACCCTCCTCACGTTCACCCAGTACGTCACGTGTAAAACCAGGAACAATAGAATACTGGACCTCTTTTCCGCCAATGTGGAGGACGCTTAAGGGGCTTTCACAGTGGCGTATTTGTAGAGCTGCTCATTACAGCGTATCGTCTACGCTGTAATGAGCAGCTCTCCACCCACTTCATGTGGAGTTTTTTCTCAATACGTAGCAGTATACTGAGGGCTACGCGTGTAGGATGGAAGAAATTAAACATGTTTAATTTTCTTCAGCGTACAGCACAGCATGGAGCCTTCACGTGAGAACACACAGCGCCGTGCTACTGTCCGCTATTGCGAGCCCACCCACGCTTCAACACGGTACTGTATGCCATTTCACATCTCCCTGTTGTTCTTCTGGAGCTATAAATACTGCAAGATCGTTGCTTCACTTTATCATACTGGACTCATTATATGAGGACTGTTTCACTGTGTCGCATCGTTTCATAAAAGCTATATATGTATGTGTGTGTATATATATATATATATATATATATATACATACATATATACACACACACACACACACACACACATTCTATTTCTACCTCATTTCTTATGTCTTGTACTGTTACAGGTATTATTATTATTGCTTATCCTTGCACACGCTGTTTGATGAACATTCTCCTCTACTTGCACCCATCTTGTGTTTTTTTTTTTTTTTTTTTTTTTACTATTAATACTACTTAGAATAACAATAATAATTTCAACAACTAAAATATTTAGAGAGAATTTAAAGGTTAGAAAAATGTCAAAGAATTTAATAGTTAAGAAAAACTATTGATCTCACAGAGGAGAAATTCACGTTACGTCAGCTCTTAAGGGGTGTTTGGGGGGGGGGGGCACATCCTTGCCCCAAGCCCCCTTTCCATCTGGATTTGCCCCTGCTTTGGAATTTGAGCACGATGAATGGGTATCATGTATTTATGCAGAAGACACGACCAGACTGACAGGTAAGAAAGTTTTATCAGTGTCTTTTACATCATGGAGCCCTCAGAAAGAGTTTAAGCCCCTTTCACACTGGGGCTGCTCCCAGTTGCGTCATCCGTGGTTATGACGAGGCCGCGTGTAAGCAACCAAGTGCCGAGACGATGCAGCTCGGTGCCACAACAGCGCAAGGGCCGCAAACAAAAATTAAACATGTTTAATTTTTGTTTTCGTCCTCTGCTCGACGCAGAATTAAGTGGTTTCAGCGCAAGTCAGAGCAACAGGACGGCACTCAGCGTGACTGGAAGCCACACCCTCACAATACAACGCCAATTTATGATTCCTGCTATGTTCCATTGTTCCCGAAGTATAAATCATGCAGGATTGCTTTTATACCGTGTACTCAATGCAGTAAAACTACATGCTCAAAAAGAGCACAGAAAAAAAAAAAAAAAAAGCAGATTGCAGCTGCAGCTCCTTCTCTGTGTGGAGCTGTCTGGTGCAGCTTCTTCTCTCACAAATGTGTTTAAATAAAATCCATAAAAGTCCTGCTCACAGACTGATTGCCAGAGAAAGGACATGTCCACATCAACTATAACTCCAGACATCTCCACATTTGCTCACGGACGGTTCCTTCACGTGCATGTGCGCGCACATCTTGCAGTCACAGGAGGAAAGATAAACTATAACAGAACTCAGAGCGCAGACCTGCAGCTCAGCACAAGAACAAATATAAACTAGTAGAGGAATTAGAGTGCACAGTCTGTCAGCAGAAAGACTGTGCACTCTGATTCCTCTGTGCAGAGAACCAGCAGGCTGCGTTCTCACCTCCTCTTTGCCCCCTGCTGCGTGCACCTGACACAGACATTCCTGCGTCATCATGATGCAACAGGAAGCAACTGGGAGCAGCCCCGGTGTGAAAGGGGCTTTAGGTACATCTGAGTGCCGGAAAAAAAGTGTTAGTTAACGCGTCGTGGATCAGCTGTTTTTAGCGAGAAGACACAGAGTGGCTCAGAGTTTTAAATAAAGGACGTCTTTGGGCACAGACCTCACTGTTAGAGAGCAAAGTGGGCAGTTCAGTCGAACCCGACCGCCCACGGGCCAACTTTAATGCTGCGATCAACCCGCAATGTAAAAATAATAGTAACGCGCAGTGACTTGGAGAAGTAACTTTAATCTGATGACTGATTTAGAAAGATTAATGCGTTAAATTACTTGTTACTGAAAAAAGGGGTCAGATTACAGTATCAACACTGCTTAGGGTGGTCCTGAAAAACAAACTTCAACTTCTTCACGGTGCTTCTTCATTGTTTGGTTCCTTTAGGGGTAAAACTAAATTGGGTGACATTTCATGAGATTTGATCAATATGGACCCCTGCCACCCGGCCCTGTGTTTTGTGACATGTGACATTTTCCCCCAATCTCAATTCTCTTTTGTACCCCTACCCCTACGCCTACCCCTTTAAAACAAGGGGTAAGGTGAAGGGGTACACCTCTAGCCCTATGAATTGAGACACCCCTCCTCCTTGGGAGAAAAAAAAACTGTCAAACCGCGGTCTTCACTGTTTGTTAACATGGTAACCGAAATGCAACTTGTTGCAGTAGCCTGTTTGCTCTTTTTATTTTCTCGCCTTTCTGCGTAAATGCAAAGAAATACAAGTTGCAGATTTCTTCGATGCATCGCAATCATGTCATGTTAATTAATTTGTCATTTATAATAATAATAATAATTAATAGTATTAATTAATTAACTAGTAATTGATTAATGTTAATACTAATAATCAATATTAGTAATAATATTTTTGATTAATCATTAACTGATTGATTAGTAATTAATTAATTTGTAATTAAAATAAACATTTGAAATATACCGATGGTTGAACCTCGGATTCAGGAGGAGCAGTGTGGTTTTCGTCCTGGTCACGGCACACTGGACCAGCTCTACACGCTCCATCGGGTGCTCGAGGGTTCATGGGAGTTCGCCCAACCAGTCCACGTGTTTTGTGGATCTGGAGAAGGCATTCGACCGTGTCCCTCGGGGCACCCTGTGGGGAGTGCTCCGGGAGTACGGGGTCCGAGGTCCTTTGCTAAGGGCTATCCGGTCCCTGTACGACCACAGCAGGAGCTTGGTTCGCATTGCCGGTAGCAAGTCAAACCTGTTTCCAGTGCACGTTCGCCTCTGCCAGGGCTGCCCTTTGTCACCGGTTCTGTTCATTATTTTTATGGACAGAATTTCTAGGCGCAGCCAGGGTGTAGAGGGGGTCTGGTTTGGGAACCACAGAATCTCGTCTCTGCTGTTTGCGGACGATGTGGTTCTGTTGGCTTCGTCAAATCAGGACCTTCAGCGTGCACTGGGGCGGTTTGCAGCCGAGTGTGAAGCGTCTGGGATGAAAATCAGCACCTCCAAATCCGAGGCCATGGTTCTCGACCAGAAAAAGGTGCTTTGCCCTCTTCAGGTCGGTGGAGTGTCCTTGCCTCAAGTGGAGGAGTTTAAGTATCTCGGGGTCTTGTTCACGAGTGAGGGACAGATGGAGCGTGAGATCGACAGACGGATCGGTGCAGCTTCTGCAGTGATGCGGTCGCTGTATCGGACCGTCGTGGTGAAGAGAGAGCTGAGTAGGGGGGCAAAGTTCTCGATTTACTGATCGATCTACGTTCCGATCCTCACCTATGGTCATGAGATTTGGCTCATGACCGAAAGAATGAGATCGCGAGTACAAGCGGCCGAGATGAGTTTCCTCCGCAGGGTGGCTGGGCGCTCCCTTAGAGATAGGGTGAAGAGCTCGGTCACTCGGGTGGAGCTCGGAGTCGAGCTGCTGCTCCTCCACGTCGAAAGGAGTCAGTTGAGGTGGCTCGGGCATCTTATGCGGATGCACCCTGGACGCCTCGCTGGAGTGGTGTTCCGGGCGCGTCCCATTGGGAGGAGGCCCCGGGGAAGACCCAGGACACGCTGGAGGGACTACATCTCTCGGCTGGGGGAGGTGTGTGTGGATCGGGAGGTCTGGGCGGCTTTGCTTGAGCTGCTGCCCCCGCGACCCGACTCCGGATAAAGCGGAAGAAAATGGATGGATGGATGGAAGGCTTGAAATGATATGAAATATATCAGTCTGTGTGGAATGAATGTATACATTATACAAGTTTCACTTTTTGAATGGAATGACTGAAATAAATAAACTTAATCATGATATTATAATTATATGACCAGCATCTGTATGTATGTTTTGGGCTGCATCTAGTTCTGTTAACCTGATATTTCTTTTTCAAATTCTATTTTTTTTTTGCATCCAGTCCTATTTCCTTTAGAAATTTCATTGACAAATAATATCAGTCTGTTAAGACGTCAGGTTATGTGTTACACATGTACGTGTGTGTATATATTAGGAGTCGAGTGTGTTCAGGGCTCCCCGTTTGTTTACTAAATACACACACGTTACAGACCTTGAAATCCAACAGCAGGGGGCGCTATTATCCAAAGATTTATGAACATACAAATTAACGTGCTTATCCTTTATCATGATTTTCTCCGTTGTGAGATATAAAAGTGTCTTATTGTAGCGTTCGTGTGTATGTGCATTATAACGCCTCAGCGCACGAGCGACGTTACGATATTCTTCAGAACATGCATCCAGCAGCATACACTTTACTGTCATAGACAACTGCCTGTAAAGATTTTTTGGCAAGTTATAACTTTCTAAACAGCGTAATTTGTAATGAAAGCCGCTTCATCATGTTTGTTTTTTCTGAGACAGCAGTAAGCTCCTCCTACCCCTCCAAACGGAGTGTGCATCCAGATTCACTCCAAACGGAGGGGTTTGTAGCCCTCCACCTCACTCCAAAAAGAGAACTGAGACACCCCTCTGTCTCTCGTGCCCGCGCAAAACGGAGGGGAAGGGGTAAGAGGAAGGGCCGAGGGGTAGAATTGAGATTCAGCCTTTGACTTATGGACTGAAAACATGAGTTCATTAGTGGCAGATTTTGTTCCATCTGCCTCAGGTGGCATTTTGAGGCATTTCAGCACCCACATAGACATCCTTATCAGAGACCCTCAGAGTGGGAGGACGACCTGTCACTCCACTCCTGACAGCAGGTCCTGGATCATGTTGCTGCTGTCAGTGATTTTGCTGAGTGAGGAGTTGCACTTATCCAGGATTACAATCAAATCCTAACCAAGGATGAACAGCAGCACCACCTTCTGCAAGATGTGGAGTGGCATCGACGTCAGTCCCCGGACATGAAGAAAACCTGCCCATTCACGCAGGTTCGCCGTGCGCCTGCGTGAATGGGCAGCACGTCTGTCGCTCCTCGTTCTGTCTTCTTTTTCATCCTGCTACTATCTCTATTGATATGCACTGCACTAAAATTAGGTATGCAAGGAAGGACTTGCTAAAACTCCGGACAAATGCCGTTGCTGAGGAAAGGCATGCAATTCCTCCAGAGCTAAGGCGAGTATACCGGGGAAGACGTGCTGGATACCAACGCAGGGCCAAAGCTGTGGCTAGAGTCGCCAAACGGACGATTTTTAAACCACCAGTCCCCTCCATGGTGATGGGTAATGTCAATGCGCTGTCAAATAAGATGGATGAACTTACCACGCTGATCCGGTGCCAATCGAGCTAGATGGAGAGTAGTCTACTTCTGTTTACGGAGACGTGGCTAACCAGCTACGTACCGGATGCTAATGTGGACCTACTTGGCTTTTCCACCGTGCGCGCTGACCGGGACCCCAGGACCAGCGGGAAGAGCAAAGGTGGAGGCCTTATTCTGTACGCCAACAAGCGGTGGTGTCATCCTAACCATCTGACTGTCAAAACTGTGATATGTAGCCGGGACTTGGAGCTGCTAGCTGTTAGCATCAGACCGTACTACGTACCACGTGAGTTTTCCCACGTCATCGCGCTCTGTGTTTACATTCCTCCGAGTGCCAATGCGGAGACAGCGCTAGAGTCCATCTACGTCACTACAGCGCTTCAGTCACAACATTCGAATGCTTTCTTTATTATTTCTGGTGATTTTAATCATGTCCCATTGGACACTACTCTGCCCTCCTTCCACCAATATGTCACCTGTCCCATAAGAAAAACTAAGAATCACAGCTGAAGTGAAGGGGCTCCTGAACAGGAAGAAGTGGGTGTTTAGGAGCAGGGATTGGGAGGGGGTGAGGGCAGTGCAAGTTTAAACAAACTTTGTTTAAAGCAGGCTAAAGAGGAGTATGGTAAAAAGCTGGAGAGAACGCTGTCTAATAAAAACATGTGGGAGGTCTGGAGAGGAATGAAAACCATCACTGGCTGTGGCAGTAAGGGCAATCTGGGTTGCATGGACATCCAGAGAGCTGAGGAGCTGAACACCTTTTTTAATCGGTTCAGCTCACCCTCGACCAACCCCCACACCCTACTGTCAGCTCCCCAGACCACCCCCGTCCTGCATCTCCCCTATGTGCCTCTTTCTCTCCCTCACGAGCCCCCACCTCACCCACCTCAACTCACGCCTCCATTACCGCAAACCAGGTGACTACAGTACTGCGACGTCTCCACCCTAGGAAGGCTTTTTTTGACTTCTCCAGTGCTTTTAATACCATCTACCCCAGCCTTCTCCAGGATAAACTCAACATCATGGCTGTGGACCCCCATTTAGTGAGCTGGATCTCAGACTACCTTACCAATAGGCCGCAGTTTGTCCGGGTGGGGGACTGCAGGTCTTCAACTCTGACTTGTAGTACTGGAGCACCTCAGGGCACAGTGCTCTCTCCTCTCCTCTTCACCCTCTACACATGGACTTTCGTTACAACTCCATTACATGTCACATGCAGAAGTTCTCAGATGACACTGCAATTGTTGCATGTATTCGGGAGGGGGACGAGAGGGAGTACAGAGGCCTGGTGAAGGACTTTGTGCAGTGGTGCCGGCTGAATAAGCTCCAGCTGAACACCACTAAAACAAAGGAGATGGTGTTGGACTTTCGCCGGGCGCCACCCTCTCTGCAGCCCATTAACATCGGTGGAGCGGAGGTGGAGGTGGTCTCCACGTATAAGTACCTGGGACTACATCTGGACAATAAGCTGAACTGGGCAGCCAATATGGACGCTGTTTATAAGAAGGGCCAGAGCAGAATGTATTTTCTCAGAAGGCTGGCCTCGTTCAGAGTCTGCCCTAAGTTAGTGCACCTGTTTTATCTGGCTATTGTGTCCAGTGTTCTTTTTTATGCCGCGGTGTGTTGGGGGGGCAGTGCATTTCAGAAGTAAGTAAGTAAGTAAGTAAACTTTATTTATATAGCGCTTTTCACAGACAGGGGTCACAAAGCGCTTTACAAGGTAAAACAATAAAAATATACAGTAAAAATACACACTCAGTACTAAAAGATTATTGGCCATGAAAAGCCTGTTTAAAAAATAAAGTCTTTAGTTGCTTTTTGAACATCTCAACAGAGTCCAGGGATCGCAGGGACAGAGGGAGTTCGTTCCAGAGACGAGGCGCTACGGCTTTAAAAGATCGGTCTCCTCGAGTTTTAAAGGAGGTTCGAGGAACCATCAACAGGTTCTGACCTAAAGATCTGAGGCTGCGGGCTGAGGTGAGTCAAGTCAGCAATGTAATCAGGAGCCTGACCATGTAGTGCTCTGAAAGTCAAAACCAAGATTTTAAAATTAATTCTGGAGGCAACAGGGAGCCAGTGGAGGGATTCCAAGATAGGTGTGATGTGGGTTCTCCTGTTGGTGCGGGTCAGAAGCCTCGCAGCAGAGTTCTGGACATACTGCAACTGATTTATCTCCTTCTTACCCAGGCAAGTGAACAGGCTGTTGCAATAGTCCAACCGCGTGGAGACAAAGGCATGGATGATTTCCTCTAATTCTTTCTGTGACACCAATTGTTTAAGTTTGGCAATATTTCGCAGTTGAAAGAAGCAATTCTTCACAAGCTTGCTTGCGTGCTGAGCAAGAGACATTCCTTCATCGAAAATAACGCCAAGGTTTCTAAGGCTTGTTTTTGCCGTTAAGCCCAAGTCACCAAGGAGGCTCCTGATAACAGGAACAGCACTGTCAGGCGCAACAATAAGTGTCTCAGTTTTTTCAGAGTTCAGTTGCAGACGGTTTCCATTAAGCCACTTCTTCACCTGTGACAGGCAGTCAAATAAAGAGTTCAATTTGTGGATTTCTGAAATCTTAAATCAAGAAGGACATTCATCGACTGAACTGGCTCATTAAGAGGGCCGGTTCTGTAGTGGGTCTGGGCTTGGACTCTGTGGAGACAGTGGTGGAGCAGAGAACACTCACAAAGACCCATGCCATCCTGTCTAATGAGAGTCACCCTCTGAACTCTGTTTTCTCCATCCAGAGAAGCTCAGTAAGCTCGAGATTTCTCTCATTGAGATGTTCTACAGAGAGACTGAGGAACTCATTTGTTCCACGTGCCATCAGGCTGTTTAACAAGGTGTCTGCTGGGAGGAGCAGGAGGGAGAATGTGCTTTAGCAACTAGTTTTTAGTTATTATTTATTTATTTTTGTGGTGGGCTTTGTTCCTTCCATTTTATTGTATCTTTTAATTCTATCTATCCTTGGAGCACAGACAATGCACAATTTCCCTTGGGATCAAGAAAGTATTTATCTATCTATCTAAAATCCAAAACACACCATGACTGTTTGTTTTCACCCAGTAGGTGGACAGTGACACTTTTGATCTCTCTTGTGTGGTCAGTTAAAGGAGGAAGGATCGTTGTTTCAGTCTGTATTTCATTTGTCAACAGCTACATCACTGTTGCTGGTTTGTGCTGATAGGCTCAAACGCTGCAGCTTCCACCCTGCATGCGGCAGAGTGGGTAGAATAGTCGTATGAAAATAAAATTTAGCACAAAACAATTTCTTATCAAGATAAGAAAGTCACATTCTTATTTTTGGCGTACTGTACAGGACCGCCCTACCGTAACGCAACATAAAATGTGGAAAAAAGTGAAGCCCTGTGAATAAATGGTAAATGGACTGCATTTATATAGCGCTTTTCCATCTGCATCAGACGCTCAAAGCGCTTTACAATTATGCCTCACATTCACCCCGATGTCAGGGTGCTGCCATACAAGGCGCTCACTACACACTGGGAGCAATAGGGGATTAAAGGCCTTGCCCAAGGGCCCTTAGTGATTTTCCAGTCAGGCGGGGATTTGAACCCATGATCTTCTGGACTCAAGCCCAACACCTTAACCACTAGACCATCACCTCCACTTTCTGGATGCACAGTATACACAAACACACACACACACACACACACACACACACACACAAACACACACACCAGATAAAATAAGTATTGAACATGTCACCATTTTTCAAAGTAAATATATTCTAAATGTGCTACTGACACAAAACTTTCACAGTTACTATTTTGTACAAAAGTCTTTGTTGGTATATTCTTATGACAATTCTTTTCACTCCTCTGCCAGAAATCTTGTGAGGATCACCTGGCCGTGGCTAGTTTATGGTGAAATGATGTTCTTTCCACTTCCATACTGGAACATTCAGAAGTTTAGAAATCCATTTGTAACCAATGCCCTCAGTATGTTTTGCAACAATAGGGTTGCAAAGATCTTGCGAGAGCTTTTTACTTTTACCCACTGTGACACCTTTGGCAACAAGACACCTTTTTATAGGCCATCAGTCCCAACTGATACGCCAGTCCCGACTGATGGCCTGTCAGTTGATATTAATTTGCACTGACAAGGAGCAGTACTGCTTTTTTTATTACTGATTGATTTCAGCTGGTGTCCTGCCTTTCCATGACTTTTGCATCTTTCTTTCTACATGTGTTCAATACTTTTCCTTGTGTCATTTCACATTATTACTAGAGGTGCACCGATCATTATCGGCCGATCACGCCTTGATCGATTTGATCGGTGATCGGCAAAATGCGCTGATCAAAAGGACCGATCACAACAGTGCAGGCAGTAGCGCAAGGAGCACTTGGTCCTGTCATGACACACCCAGCCAAGAGCATGTGTAGTTTCAAAATGGCTTCGCCGGTCTGGACTTTTTTTGCGGTGTCAAAAATAGACACGAAATTTGCTATTTGCAACACTTGCGACTAGGGATGGGTATCAAGAACTGGTTCCTTTTGGGTATCGTTAAGAAATTGGTCAGGAATGTTGAGGAAGATGGCGCCGGAGTGTCTGTGCCGCCGCTTGGCTCTGCCTACGCTTGTGTATTTTTTATTGATTTTTATGTCTGTCACAGGGACTGTTCATTCGCTATTGGTGTATAATCGCCAGGAATTACTAAAAATCAAGGATACGGTGCAATCATGCGCAATCTATGAAGCAAAAAAGTCAAATTCTTTTTACCTGGCTGATCTCCCAGAGCAGCTCGTCTGGGTGGACGCGCCTCTGCCCAGGAAGCGTAAACGCCGGGGAGTGCGAGCCGGCCGGCTAGTGAGGCTAAAGGCCTTCCTGGCTCTTTCTCCGAGCACGGTGCGGGCTTCTTCTATTCCACCGGACCTTAGAGACTGTTTTCGCCGTTATGTGTCATGGCGCACTGTTGTTCCAGTCGGCGCTTGGGTGGTGCCCATCATTGGACAGCAGGAGGATCTCTGCGCGCTGCGCCCTTGTTGTTCTCTTCATTCGGGCTCTGGTAGTGTGTCCCTGAGTAACCTTAGGCCACTGGGCCGGGTAGCTCATGCGGCTAACACGACAGTGGCTGCTACGAGGTGCGCGCTCGTGAAGGCAAGGTCCGTAGGGAATAAAACCTTCATTCTTCGAGACTTCTTCACATCACAATCGCTGGATGTACTGTTTTTAAGTGAGACGTGGATCAACGTTGGTGAGTCCACCGCTTTCTCGGAGTTATTACCTCCTGACTGTACTTTTATTAACACACCAAGAGCCTCTGGTCGTGGCGGAGGAATAGCTACTGTTCTACGGGTTGGCATTCAGCACCAAGTTGTTACGGAGTGGTCTTTTGCCTCGTTTTAACTGAGCTGTTTCGAGCTAAGAGGGCGACAGACTGATCAAGTGTTGTGCGCTGTCATTTACAGACCACCGAGACACAACATGGATTTTATCAAGGATTTTTATGATCTGATGGTTTTTAACTGTACACGTTATGACAGGATTTTAATTGTCGGAGATTTTAATGTCCATGTATGTTGTCAGTCCGTTCCGATGGCCAGAGACTTTTTAGACTTATGTGAAGTTTTTAATCTAACACAACATGTCACTGGCTCAGCGCAGATACACGGACACACATTGGACCTGGTGCTGTCGCATGGCTTTTCGGTTGGCCATGTTATTGTTGAGGATGCTGTGTTCTCTGACCACTGCCCTGTCATATTTGACGTGTTTTTAACTTTTGGAGAGCAGCTGCCAGCTGTGCGTCATAGCCGTGCTATTAAGGCTAGCACAGCGGCTGATTTTAGCTCTCTCGTTACCACTGCAGCGTGTAGTCTTTTAAACCCGTGTCCATCTATAAACATGAACACGGAGCACCTGATGAACTCTTTTGTTTCCACCTGCTCTGATGTGCTGGACAGCGTAGCTCCTCTTAAAATCATGCGCCCAAAGTCCAGGCAGGAGCCCTGGCTAAATGACACTACGCGTGCAGCTCGGCGTGAGTGTCGGAGGGCGGAGCGGAGGTGGAAAAAGAACCACCTGGAGGTTTTTTACCAGGTTCTTAAAGATAGCTGGAGGAACTATCAGTGTGTGGTTAAAGCAGAGAAAACAAAATATTTATCTGACTTAATCGCCAACAGTGTTAACAAACCCTGTGTTCTTTTTAAAACTGTGAACTCTATTTTTAATCCTAATCCTTCCACTGGATTGGAAATAACCAATGAAACCTGTGAGAGATTTCTCTCCTTTTTTAATGATAAGGTTGCTGCGATAAGGACCAATATCTCGCCCTCTTCACCTTGTGGTCCAGGGGTACGTACGGTAGCATTTAGCCAGTTTGAGCCTGTGCCACTTGCTGTTCTTACTGGGATTGTAGGTAAACTCAAAGCCTCTACTAGTCCTACAGACCCAGTTCCTCCTCGCTTTTTTAAAGAGGTTTGGGGCACCATTGGCACCTTTGTGAGCGAGGTAATAAACAGTAGTCTGGTCTCTGGCACTGTCCCCACTTTTTGTAAAAATGCTGTTGTTGAACCTCTGATTAAGAAGCCTGGGCTTGATCCTGTGACTTTAGCAAATTATCGGCCCATTTCTAAGCTTCCTTTGGTTTCCAAGATCTTGTAGAAATGCGTGCTTGCTCAATTTCAGCCGTTTTTAGATGCACATGGCATTTTAGACCCGTTTCAGTCGGGTTACAAAACATTTCACAGTACAGAGTCTGCACTTCTTAATGTTTTTAATGACCTGTTTTTAATAGCTGATGCGGGAAGCTCTGCCATTTTAGTGCTTTTAGACCTGACTGCTGCTTTTGACACAGTGGACCATGCAACTCTCTTATCTCGCTTGGAAACCTGTGTGGGTGTCAGGGGGATTGCTTTGAAGTGGTTTGAGTCTTACTTGAGTGGGAGGTCCTTCTCTGTGAGGCTGGGGGACTCCTGCTCCTCTTCTGCTCCCCTGCAGTGCGGTGTCCCCCAGGGTTCTATCTTAGGCCCAATTCTTTTTGCTCTGTATCTCCTCCCACTCTGGGAGATATTTAGAAAACATGGCATGTCATACCATTTTTATGCTGATGACTGCCAAATTTACATGCCGATTGTCAAGAATAACCACTGCCCCCTGACACCCCTTCTCGACTGTCTCTGTGATGTCAAGGCTTGGTTAGCACAGAATTATTTAAAACTTAACGAGGGAAAAACTGAGATAATTCTGTTTGGCAATTCCCGCTTTGACTTGGGACTTCTACAAAGTTTTGTGCGTCCCAAAGTCACAAGCCTTGGTGTCACCATAGACAGCGATCTTAAATTTGATAAACAGGTTAACGTGGTTTTAAAATTGCGTTTTTTTTTACCTTCGTCTTTTATCAAAAGTGAAACCTTTTATCCCTTTTAAATTGTTTGAACAAGTCATGCACGCTTTTATTTCTTCTCGTTTAGACTACTGCAATGCACTTTATTCGGGGATTAGCCATAATGCACTTTCCCGACTGCAGTTAGTCCAGAATTCAGCGGCTCGACTTTTAACAGGGGCCAGAAAGCGTGAGCATATTACCCCAATTTTGGCTTCTCTGCACTGGCTCCCTGTACGTTTTAGAATTGATTTTAAGATACTTTTGTTTGTTTTTAAAGCTCTGAATGGACTGGCCCCGCAATATATCATCAACTGCCTCCAGGTCTACACTCCAGCACGAGCTCTGAGGTCCGAGGGCCAGTCCCAGCTCATGGTGCCTAGGACGAGACTTAAAACTCGAGGGGACAGAGCCTTCAATCAATCAATCAACTTTTTTCTTATATAGAGCCAAATCACAACAAACAGTTGCCCCAAGGCGCTCCATATTGTAAGGCAAGGCCATACAATAATTATGAAAAACCCCAACGGTCAAAACGACCCCCTATGAGCAAGCACTTGGCAACAGTGGGAAGGAAAAACTCCCTTTTAACAGGAAGAAACCTCCAGCAGAACCAGGCTCAGGGAGGGGCAGTCTTCTGCTGAGACTGGTTGGGGCTGAGGGAAAAAAACCCAGGAAAAACACATGCCGTGAAGGGGGGCAGAGATCGATCACTAATGATTAAATGCAGAGTGATGCATACGGAGCAAAAAGAGAAAGAAACAGTGCATCATGGGAACCCCCCCACAATCTACATCTAAAGCAGCATAACCAAGGGATGGTCCAGGGTCACCCGACCCAGCCCTAACTATAAGCCTTAGCGAAAAGGAAAGTTTTAAGCCTAATCTTAAAAGTAGAGAGGGTGTCTGTCTCCCTGATCTGAATTGGGAGCTGGTTCCACAGGAGAGGAGCCTGAAAGCTGAAGGCTCTGCCTCCCATTCTACTCTTACAAACCCTAGGAACTACAAGTAAGCCCGCAGTCTGAGAGCGAAGCGCTCTATTGGGGTGATATGGTACTACGAGGTCCCTAAGATAAGATGGGACCTGATTATTCAAAACCTTGTAAGTAAGAAGAAGAATTTTAAATTCTATTCTAGAATTAACAGGAAGCCAATGAAGAGAGGCCAACACGGGTGAGATATGCTCTCTCCTCCTAGTCCCCGTCAGTACTCTAGCTGCAGCATTCTGAACCAACTGAAGGCTTTTTATGGAACTTTTAGGACAACCTGATAATAATGAATTACAATAGTCCAGCCTAGAGGAAATAAATGCATGAATTAGTTTTTCAGCATCACTCTGAGACAAGACCTTTCTGATTTTAGAGATATTGCGTAAATGCAAAAAGGCAGTCCTACATATTTGTTTAATATGCGCTTTGAATGACATATCCTGATCAAAAATGACTCCAAGATTTCTCACAGTATTACTAGAGATCAGGGAAATGCCATCCAGAGTAACGATCTGGTTAGACACCATGTTTCTAAGATTTGTGGGGCCAAGTACAATAACTTCAGTTTTATCTGAGTTTAAAAGCAGGAAATTAGAGGTCATCCATGTCTTTATGTCTGTAAGACAATCCTGCAGTTTAGCTAACTGGTGTGTATCCTCTGGCTTCATGGATAGATAAAGCTGGGTATCATCTGCGTAACAATGAAAATTTAAGCAATACCGTCTAATAATACTGCCTAAGGGAAGCATGTATAAAGTGAATAAAATTGGTCCTAGCACAGAACCTTGTGGAACTCCATAATTAACTTTAGTCTGTGAAGAAGATTCCCCATTTACATGAACAAACTGTAATCTATTAGACAAATATGATTCAAACCACCGCAGCGCAGTGCCTTTAATACCTATGGCATGCTCTAATCTCTGTAATAAAATTTTATGGTCAACAGTATCAAAAGCAGCACTGAGGTCTAACAGAACAAGCACAGAGATGAGTCCACTGTCCGAAGCCATAAGAAGATCATTTGTAACCTTCACTAATGCTGTTTCTGTACTATGACGAATTCTAAAACCTGACTGAAACTCTTCAAATAGACCATTCCTCTGCAGGTGATCAGTTAGCTGTTTTACAACTACCCTTTCAAGAATTTTTGAGAGAAAAGGAAGGTTGGAGATTGGCCTATAATTAGCTAAGATAGCTGGGTCAAGTGATGGCTTTTTAAGTAATGGTTTAATTACTGCCACCTTAAAGGCCTGTGGTACATAACCAACTAACAAAGATAGATTTATCATATTTGAAGCATTAAATAATGGTAGGACTTCCTTGAGCAGCCTGGTAGGAATGAGGTCTAATAAACATGTTGATGGTTTGGATGAAGTAACTAATGAAAATAACTCAGACAGAACAATCGGAGAGAAAGAGTCTAACCAAATACCGGCATCACTGAAAGCAGCCAAAGATAACGATACATCTTTGGGATGGTTATGAGTAATTTTTTCTCTAATAGTCAAAATTTTGTTAGCAAAGAAAGTCATGAAGTCATTACTAGTTAAAGTTAATGGAATACTCAGCTCAATAGAGCTCTGACTCTTTGTCAGCCTGGCTACAGTGCTGAAAAGAAACCTGAGGTTATTCTTATTTTCTTCAATTAGTGATGAGTAGAAAGATGTCCTAGCTTTACGGAGGGCTTTTTTATAGAGCAACAAACTCTTTTTCCAGGCTAAGTGAAGATCTTCTAAATTAGTGAGACGCCATTTCCTCTCCAACTTACGGGTTATCTGCTTTAAGCTACGAGTTTGTGAGTTATACCACGGAGTCAGACACTTCTGATTTAAAGCTCTCTTTTTCAGAGGAGCTACAGCATCCAAAGTTGTCTTCAAAGAGGATGTAAAACTATTGACGAGATACTCTAACTCCCTTACAGAGTTTAGGTAGCTACTCTGCACTGTGTTGGTATATGACATTAGAGAACATAACGAAGGAATCATATCCTTAAACCTAGTTACAGCGCTTTCTGAAAGACTTCTAGTGTAATGAAACTTATTCCCCACTGCTGGGTAGTCCATCAGGGTAAATGTAAATGTTATTAAGAAATGAACAGAGAGAAGGGAGTTTTCAGGGAATACTGTTAAGTCTTCAATTTCCATACCATAAGTCAGAACAAGATCTAAGATATGATTAAAGTGGTGGGTGGACTCATTTACTTTTTGAGCAAAGCCAATAGAGTCTAATAATAGATTAAATGCAGTGTTGAGGCTGTCATTCTCAGCATCTGTGTGGATGTTAAAATCGCCCACTATAATTATCTTATCTGAGCTAAGCACTAAGTCAGACAAAAGGTCTGAAAATTCACAGAGAAACTCACAGTAACGACCAGGTGGACGATAGATAATAACAAATAAAACTGGTTTTTGGGACTTCCAATTTGGATGGACAAGACTAAGAGACAAGCTTTCAAATGAATTAAAGCTCTGTCTAGGTTTTTGATTAATTAATAAGCTGGAATGGAAGATTGCTGCTAATCCTCCGCCTCGGCCCGTGCTACGAGCATTCTGACAGTTAGTGTGACTCGGGGGTGTTGACTCATTTAAACTAACATATTCATCCTGCTGTAACCAGGTTTCTGTTAGGCAGAATAAATCAATATGTTGATCAATTATTATATCATTTACCAACAGGGACTTAGAAGAGAGAGACCTAATGTTTAATAGACCACATTTAACTGTTTTAGTCTGTGGTGCAGTTGAAGGTGCTATATTATTTTTTCTTTTTGAATTTTTATGCTTAAATAGATTTTTGCTGGTTATTGGTGGTCTGGGAGCAGGCACCGTCTCTACGGGGATGGGGTAATGAGGGGATGGGAGGGGGAGAGAAGCTGCAGAGAGGTGTATAAGACCACAGCTCTGCCTACTGGTCCCAACGCTGGACAGTCACAGTTTGGAGGATCCAAGAAAATTGGCCAGATTTCTAGAAATGAGAGCTGCTCCATCTAAAGTGGGATGGATGCCGTCTCTCCTAACAAGACCAGGTTTTCCCCAGAAGCTTTGCCAATTATCTATGAAGCCCACCTCATTTTTTGGACACCACTCAGACAGCCAGCAATTCAAGGAGAACATGCGGCTAAACATGTCACTCCCGGTCTGATTGGGGAGGGGCCCAGAGAAAACTACAGAGTCCGACATTGTTTTTGCAAAGTTACACACCGATTTAATGTTAATTTTAGTGACCTCCGATTGGCGTAACCGAGTGTCATTACTGCCGACGTGAATTACAATCTTACCAAATTTACGCTTAGCCTTAGCCAGCAATTTCAAATGTCCTTCAATGTCGCCTGCTCTGGCCCCCGGAAGACAATTGACAATGGTTGCTGGTGTCGCTAACTTCACATTTCTCAAAACAGAGTCGCCAATAACCAGAGTTTGATCCTCGGCGAGTGTATCGTCGAGTGGGGAAAAACGGTTAGAGATGTGAACGGGTTGACGGTGTACACGGGGCTTCTGTTTAGGGCTACGCTTCCTCCTCACAGTCACCCAGTCGGCCTGCTTTCCCGACTGCCCCGGATCTCCCAGGGGGGAACTAACGGCGGCTAAGCTACCTTGGTCCGCACCGACTACAGGGGCCTGGCTAGCTGTATACACCCA